>NC_136871.1:3222890-3495390 GCF_951799975.1 Gobius niger | reverse complement strand
ATTCAGTTACGATTCTCTCAATTACTCTGCTGCATCCAGAGCCCTTCCACCTGTTGACTTGCATTTAAAAGCCTCTAAATGTCAGAGTTTAAAGTGTCCCCCGTATCACGCGTGTGGATGAAAGCGGCTGAAGCGCATTAGTGCAGGACTCGGCGTGGACTTTGCGGCGCAGGGGGCAGCGACGGTCAGCATTAGTCCCGCCGCAGCAGCTCCCCTGGCTCTCAGCGGCCGAGCTCCCAAAAGGCCAGGCTGACATTTCCCAGAGAAAGTGCCCTTCTGAGAGAACCGTCTAATTACGCGGACGCACTCAGGAGGACGCAGCGACGCAGCACAAAAGAGATGACTTTACCGGAGTGTAGCTGCATAACCACACTGTACAGAACTGTATGTATAGCACGATGCAAAAACTGAGCCGTCATTAGTCCGAGGCGGCCGAGCGAACAAAGGAGGAAATGAAACTGCACCACCCGGCTGACTGCTGCTGGAATTAACGCCAGACTTTCAAAGAAGTTACTGTGGTTCTCTGCTGGTGGGTCCGGAGCAAATGGCGGAACATTTTTAGTAGGTTGTGGCCCATGATTTAACCCCTTAACCCCCACCGTAAACAAGCATATTTTCTCCAGTTTGCATGTTTTTCTAAAAGGTTCTTGAGAGAAAAAAAAAAGAAGTACAAATAGCGACAAAAACAAGGATGAAAAACGTGGAAAAAAAGTGATAAAAACATGAGTAAAGAGTGATGAGAAAGCAACAGAAACAGGGAGAAAAAATGTACAAAAAAGAGGCAAAAAAGCAACAAATATGTGACAAAGTGGGGGAAAATCTGATCAGTTTTGTAGGTCTAGGTTAGATTTGGGTAAAACTGAACTGGAGAAAATGAGCTGGGTTGAGGCGGGGGTTAAGAGGTTAAGCAGATCTTTTTCCTTGCTTTCCTTCCTTTGTATTTGTGTAAAGTTTCCCTTGCTCTTTTATGGCGTTTTCGTCACATTTTTGTCTTTTTTTTTTCATGCTTTTGTCTCGTTTTCGTCTCGTTTTCGTCCCTATTCTGTCACTTGTTTTTTTTTTCAAGAACTTTGTAGATTTGAGCAAAGCCAAACTGGAGAAAACACACTTGGTTCAGGCAGGACTTAAGAGGTTAAAGGAGGAATGTTACTGTATTTACAAATAATTAACAGAAGAAGTGTCTAATTTTCAAATGGTTGGATCCAAACTCATTCCTATAACTTTCCTATCGCATTTCGAACATCACGATTCTTCACAGGGATGAAATATAACCAGCAAATTTCACAACTTTCTGGAAGCAAAACTGGCCAAGAAATGTCAAGTACAACTTTGAGAACCCTCTGGTCTAAGAAGAATTGATCCTTTTGGAATGTTAAAAAGCAAATTGTCACATTAAAAAGAGTTTGATTTGGCTAGGCTCAGAGTCGTGGGAAGGTATTTTAGTTAGGGGGCGCTGAGGGACAAAATTTACCGCCAAAATACTTTTTCTGTGCATAAATCCTATTTATTAACCTCTTAACTCCCGCCTGAACCGAGAGCATTTTCTCCAGTTCAGCTTTACCCAAATCCTGTAGGCCAGTGTAACGCCTCATTGGAAAGATCTACAAAACTAAATGGATCTTTTTCCTCACGTCAGATTTGTTTTTCATCACTTTTTTTGTCGGGCAGTCGTCTCATTTTTGTCACTTTTTCATCAAATTATTCACATTTTTTTTGGTCAAATTCCTATCACTTTTTCGTCCATTTTTTCACCATTTTTCATCAAATTTTTCTCACTTTTTTGTCAAATTTTTGTTAATTTTTTGTTAATTTTTTGTCACTTTTTCATCAATGTTTTCTCACTTTTTTCACATTTTCATCCCTGTTTTCGTCTCAGTTTTGTCGCTATTTTCACACCTTTTTTCCAGAAGCTTTTGGACTGGGGTAAAGCTGGAGAAAATGTGCTCGTTTCAGGTGGGAGTTAAGGGGTTAATATTGCCTGCAGTTCACAAACTATCCACCAGGGGGTGCTGCAGCGCCCTCAGCACCCTGGGTTCCCACGGCCTTGGCTGGGCTTCCTCACGACTCAGACTAGGTTCCGTTACTTTTGTCCTGCTTTTGTTCCCTGGAATCGGCATGTTCCCCGACCCACCAGTTGAGAAACACTTCCATAAAAGACTATTTCTTTTAAATTTCTGTAATTTATTTGAGCTGGAACAACCAAATAACCAAATAATTCCTGGACCAACAGCATCAAAACTTGGTCTCTGAAGATAATGTTTTTGTTTCGGATCCAGCTTTTGATACATTTATTTTCCCGATACCAGCAGTACTTAAACTTCTTTTTGCTGATACTACACGATACCCAGCCCTTTTCACACGACTCTAACAAAGCCACTCACGGATCATAGTATTTGAGTTCAAGTGAAATGGGCCAAATCACGAGGAAAAGACTGAAAAATGCTGACACGAAAGGGAAGCGGTAATATCATTCTAGGGGAGAAATAACCTGTTATTGTATTCTCACAGAGCTCCGCACTATATTAAAGTTTATATTTGACATGCAGCTGCTGTTCGCTTGGATCTACAGTGGGTTTAGTAATGGAGATTGTGAAACTGAAAACAGTGCCATCGTGCATTGAAACACCACAACCCACCAAAGATCAGTTTACGAGGTGGAAGTGGATTTGTTGAACTGAAGAAGATTTCTAATTCGCTGTATGGTCATCCTCACTTATTGCAAGGTCCAGTCCTGTGGCAGTCACGCTCATTGTTTAGACTTTGGCGAATACAATGGGAACAATTTTGTGTAGAGCTGAAAACCCCTAGATTCCTCAGTCTCCGTGTGTGTCCTCCTCCACTCCTCAGCGAATCCGTTGCTACTTTAATTATTGAGCAGCATCCTCCCTCTCCGCTCTGTCCCTCCCAGACAAACATACAGATAAACTACTAACGAAAAGATCGCTCCGGACAGGAAACAGAACGGCAACAACATCCGGCAAAGGCGTGCTGGGTGATCGGGAGAGTCGGGACAGTTCCCTTTGGGCCACGGTGCTTTTGGGCCGTCACAATATAATTATTAATTCATAACAGACTCCCACAGTTGTGCTATTCCAGGCTTTAACTCGGCGGCATTTCCAGATATAGATTAAGCAACACAAGCCTAGACCCTTTCACTGCTGACATCATCAGTGACATCAGCTGGAGACAGGAAGTGATCAAGAGAAATACGATTAAACTAAATCTAGCCATTTTAAGTGTAAAACTACAACTAAAAAATGTGGTCCTGTTGTGGCTTAAGGTGCAAGAACAAGAGGACTGACATTTGAGACGATAAAATAAGGTTCTACTAAATAAAGATACAAAGACACGGAGAGGAGCAAAGTGGTTCAACAGCCCATAAATACCTTAAAAAACGGAGAATGACAACATGATGCTACATGTTAGCAACGGGCTAATGCTAACGGCTAGCTAGCGCTAGCTACAACTGCCGTTTTTTCACTTCTACTGAACAATCTGCTGTGAGAAAATATCCATATGGACCCGATTTACACTTGACTTTATTTATATGTGATTAATAAGTTCCACCAGAAAATGTCTAAAAAGAGTGAAAAATTGTGTTCTATTTTCCCCCTCGGCGAAGCCACGCCCCCTTCTATGACGAGATGCCGTCTGTGTCTATTCACCTTATTCCGCCCCGCCCACTTTTGCCACTTTTTGCGCTGTCTCGGCACCTTGTTTTGGAGCTAGCGCTAGCTAACCGTTAGCCCGATGCCAACATTTAACATCATGCTAGCTAGTTATTTATGTATTTATGGGCTGTTGAACCACTTTGCTCCTCTCCATGTCTTTGTATCTTTCTTTAGTAGAAAACTATATTCATAATTCAGCGTTTGTTAAAGTAGTTTTGGAATAATAGAAAAGAAAGTTTTGATTTTTCTCCAAAGTGTTTTCCCCTTAACTGTTTTCAAACATGACCATATATGGGCGATTCCAGAGATGCCGTCTGTATCTATGGAAATAGACATGTATCTAGCTTCCCGCCTCCAGCTAATCCCCCGGCATGTTTACAAACAATTAAAGGGTCTATAACTCCGTAGACACGTGGACCAGTCCCAGCACTCCCACGACATCCGTGATTTCAAAGTGATTTCCCTCCGCACAGTCTTTATTTGAACGAAAATGTCACTATTTTACACTCAATCACCTGAATATAATTCCTCTCTGTCGGGGTTTGTTATTACAAAAACAATCACACAACCCGATTCATGTAACTTCTCTCTGTCGCCTGCCCTGAAACAATTATTAGGAGGTTTATTCCACAAACTCGTTGCTTTCTTTGAGCTCCGCAGACTAAAGTGGAGATCGTGGGCGTTAATGTCATTCGGAGGCGTCTGGAGCTAAAGGAACAGGCGGGAAAATCTGGTCGTAAGACAATGAGCCGAACACACTGCTGACTCAAATTCAATAATCACTGTGATGTTTTTCCAACTGAAGGCACTGTTCAACCGAAAGCCGAACCACCTCATGAACTCACCGAAGCCGTTGAGTTCCTGGTTGGAGGTGGAGAAGGGGTCGTCCTTGCGCAGCGTGCTGACTTTAGTGGTGCTTTTATCGGCTGTGCTCACCGGACCCATCTCCCGCTGCTGCGTGGAGCTGCTGGCCGTCTCCTTCTGCTTCTTCGCCAACTTCCTACGGGAAGAAACGATCAGAGGGAGAAATAATGAGGCAGGCGTCGACCAAAGCCAGGGGTTAGATTTGTACGGGAATGTCACAAGCATCCGTGAACGCAGCAAAGCAACAAGTGGGTTTGGATGTTGATTTTGATGAGGTTTAAAAGGTGGACGTATTCGCCTCCCTGCCACACGCCGCACAGATCTAACACACATCCTCAGAAACGACACGGTCTTAGCTTTCAAATGAGGCACTGCACTGGCCTGTAGGCTGTAAAGAAAAACGCAATGAAAACGTGACAAAAAAAATACTTGAAAAAAGCAATGAAAAAATGTCCAAAAAAAACATGACAAAACGGCATCAAAACAGCAAAGAAAACATAAAAAAGCGATGAATACACGTCAAAAATATGAGTGACGAAAAAAGTGACGAAAAAAAGTGACGAAAAAAAGTGACGAAAAAAGTGACGAAAAAAAGTGACGAAAAAAAGTGACCAAAAAAGTGACCAAAAAAGTGACCAAAAAAAGTGACCAAAAAAGTGACCAAAAAAAGTGACCAAAAAAGTGACCAAAAAAAGTGACCAAAAAAAGTGACCAAAAAAAGTGACCAAAAAAGTGACCAAAAAAGTGACCAAAAAAAGTGACCAAAAAAGTGACCAAAAAAAGTGACCAAAAAAAGTGACCAAAAAAGTGACCAAAAAAAGTGACCAAAAAAGTGACCAAAAAAGTGACCAAAAAAATGACCAAAAAAATGACCAAAAAAGTGACGAAAAAAAGTGACAAAAAAGTGACGAAACAAGTGACCAAAAAAAGTGACCAAAAAAGTGACCAAAAAAAGTGACCAAAAAAGTGACCAAAAAAGTGACCAAAAAAGTGACCAAAAAAATGACGAAAAAAGTGACGAAAAAAAGTGACAAAAAAAAGTGACAAAAAAGTGATGAAAAAAGTGATGAAAAAAGTGATGAAAAAAGTGACGAAAAACATTTAAAAATAGGGCAAAAACATGACAAAACGGCATCAAAACACAGCAAAGAAAACATAAAAAAGCGATGAATACACGTCAAAAAATATGAGAAAAAAAGTGACGAAAAAAGTGACGAAAAACATAAAAAAAATAGGGCAAAAACAGGACAAAAAAGCATCAAAACGCGACAAAAAACTCCATTAAAAAAGCAATAAATATGCATCCAAAACACGACAAAAAAATTCAAAAATGGGACAAAACTGTTGAATAAGTGCAGCAATGAAGTTATGATCGGTTCCTGACTGTACGCTCCAGTCAGGAAGCTTTTCGATTTGGGTGAAGCCGCATTGGAGAAAATATACTTGGTTAAGGTAGGGGTTTAAAGCAGAACGAAGTGACTCATGTGTTACGTTTTTTTACTCATTAATTGTCCATGAGAGTAAATACTACAATGACAGAAAAGACAAAGGGAGAGAGAGATACTGCACATCCAATTACACAATGGAGATCATTTTTTCGCTCATATTTAGCTGTAAACACTGCTAAAGTGTAGCTAGCCCACAGTTAGCTTTGCCTGTTAGCCTGCTAGCTTCTTCTTCGTGATTCTATTAGTGTGTATTGGTGACTCCGACCCGGTGCAGGAAAGTTGCAAGTGTGGTTTTCCTGGCCAGAGACACCAGGGGGAGATGAAAGACCCCCCAATCGTCCCATTAACACTTGTATTACCCCCAGAGGGATGGAAGGGATTTATTAAGGTAAACAAGTTACTTAATTCTGCTTTAATTAAGCTGTAAGTAGAACCATCCATTGCATAATTACTGTGTGTGCAAACTCTGATAAAATTGGGGTTAAGAACTGAAAACCTGTCACAATAACAACATGTGAAGTTCGACATATTGAGTCCGGGAAATAGAAACAACTTGATCTTCCTGAACTGCGGAACGGGCAGCACGTCGACACACTCCAACATCAACCAAGACGACAACAAAATGAACTCAATTTGTTCAAGTTCAGTCGGAAATGGCTTAAGCGTAACACGATGTAGGCGTTTAGGGAATTCAGGAGAGTTTGCAGACAGAACAGACCTTTCCACTCAAACACTTGGGCAATTTAGTCTCTCCTGAGGGTTGAAGACGTACTTACGGAAAATCCATACGGTCTGAGAGACGGAGAGAGCCGTCCCTGCTGACTCACAGGGCACACAAACCCGAGCTGAAACAAGCTCTTAATAATGGGCAATCACTCCTTACACACACCTCTTTACGGGAATTACAAGTTTTCTAACAACTTAAAGGTTCAATATAAGGCTTTAGTCGGGACAATCTGATGCTTAAAAGTATCAGATGGCCAAGCTGTCAAGAAATAAGCAAGAAAGAAGCTAAATATTGTCTTTTTTACAGCACAGCAAACGTTTCTAAACTGTACAATGTGTCAGTGTTGAACTATGACAGTAGGGGGCGCTTTATTTGAAAGACATATCAACAAAAGCAATGCAAAGAAAAAGTCTCCAATACTTTCGGTATCAGAAAGAGGTTAAGTCGTCCAATAGATACAGACGGCATCTCGTCATAGAAGGGGGCGTGGCTTCGCTGAGGGGGAAAATAGAATCCACTTCCACTCCTTTTTAGCCATTTTCTGGTGGAATATGAACTTATTTATCACATAAATAAGGTCAAGTGTAAATCGGGCCCATATGGATGTTTTCTCACAGCAGATTGTTCAGTAGAAGTGAAAAAACGGCAGTTGTAGCTCGTGCTAGCTAGCCGTTAGCATTAGCACGATGCTAACATGTAGCCTTATGTTAGCATTCTCCGTTATTTATGTATTTATGGGCTGTTGAACCACTTTGCTCCTCCCAATATCTTTGTATCTTTCTTTAGTAGAAACTATATTCATATTTCAGTGTTTGTCAAAGTATTTTTTGAATAATTAGACAAAGTTCAGATTTTTCTCCAAATTGTTTTCCCCCTTAACTGTTTTCAAATATGACCATATATGGGCGATTTCAGAGATGCCGCCTGTATCTATGGGCTGCATTCACGTGACATCACAACATTCTAAAGAGCCCATAGACACAGACGGCATCTCGTCATAGAAGGGGGCGTGGCTTCGCTGAGGGAGAAAATAGAATCTTTAGAGGAATTTTCCACTCCTTTTAGACATTTTCTGGTGAATTATGAACTTATTTACCACACATAAATAAAGCCAAGTGTAAATCGGGCCCATATGGATGTTTTCTCACAGAAGATTGTTCAATAGAAGTGAAAAAACGGCAGTTGTAGCTCGTGCTAGCTAACCGTTAGCATTAGCACGATGCTAACATGTAGTATTATGTTAGCATTCTCCGTTATTTATGTATTTATGGGCTGTTGAACCACTTTGCTCCTCCCCATGTCTTTGTATCTTTATTTAGTAGAAACTATGTTCATATTTAGTTTTTTTCAAAATTGTTTTCCCCTTAACTGTTTTCAAAAATGACCATATATGGGCGATTCCAGAGACGCCGTCTGTATCTATAGTTTAATATTGAGGTGGAGGTAACTATGGTAACTGTCAAACTGCAGATTCCTTTGTCTTAGTTTCTGGTTAATATCTCAGTCATTGCTGGAAGAATCCACATATAGACTAACATCCAATTATTTTCTCTTGAAGGCGTCCAAAAGTGGTGACAATATTCAAAAACATGAGCGTGATGCCGGCATGTAGAAAGAACTTTCAGCCATAAAAACAATGTGGCAGTTTGTGAGTCCAATCACTGTCAAATACTGATGAGGTAAAACATTTGTCAGTTTTGGTTTTGGAGATTTCTTACAAAAAAACGAGTGATTGCTGTATTGTTTACTCCCGCAATTTTCGCCGGATGTTTTGGTGAATGGTCGGAAACAGCTGATACATCCAGGTCTCTAACACGATCCGTTACAGCGCAAAGCAATGTTTATGAACATGGTTTTTTGCGGATCACAGGATCCGCAAATGCCATACAAGGCCCCCGGATGTGACGCCATCGCTCGTATAGAGTTGTATAGATACAGACGGTGTCTTGTCATAGAAGGGGGATAATAGAATATTTTGGGAAACACAGTTTTTCACTCTTTTTAGGCATTTTCTGGTGAAATATAACATTATTTATCACACACAAATAAAGTCAAGTCTAAATCGGGTCCACGTAGATGTTTATTCACAGCAGATTGTTTAGCAGAATTGGAAAAAAAATAAAAATAACGGCAGTCGTAGCAAGCGTTGCCCTTAGCAGTATGCTAACATGTAGCATTCTTGTTTTTTTTATGTATTTATGGGCTGTTGACTTTGCTCCTCTCCATGTCTTTGTATCTTTATTTAGTAGAAAACTATGTTCATAATTCAGTGTGTGTTAAAGTATTTTTTGAATAATTTGAGAAAGTTTACATTTGTCTCTTCTTTGTTTTCCCCCTTAACTGTTTTCAAACATGACCATATATGGGTGATTCCAGAGATGCTGTCTGTATCTATTGCTGGGTTGCAGGTTCTAGAATATGATGATGTCACCGGACCCAGTTATTCCTATCAACAGCATTACACTTTCACAAGTCGTAGCTAAAAAGAACATGCATGAATTAGAAAAATGATCATTAACATCAGTCACTGGGTCCATGATCTCTCTGTACAAGACCAAACATTTCCTCAAAGACAAAATAATTTTTCCTCTATATTATAGTATAGGCCTTTAGAACGCTGTGATGTCACAGCGTTCTAAAGATGAACGTTCTGTGATGTCACCTGCAACCCAGCAATTGGCCCCTGCCCTACGGCTGACATCATCACATCACATTCTAGAATGTGAACACCACCTACTGATACAGACGGCGTCTCTGGAGTCTAATTATTCAAAAACTACAAATGCAAACAAATGCAGAATTATTGATATAGTTTTCTGCTAAATAAAGATACAAAGAAATGGGGAGGAGCAAAGTGGTTCAACAGCCCATAAATACATGAATAATGCTAATACTAATGCTAACTAGCACCAGCTACAACTGTCGTTTTTCCGATTCTACTGAACAATCTGCTGTGAATAAACACCCATATGGACCCAATTTAGACTTGACTTTATTTGTGTGTGAAAAATAAATTTATATTTCGCATGATGCTACATGTTAGCATCGGGGTAATGCTAGCGGTTAGCCAACACTAGCTACGACTGCCGCTTTTTCACTTCTACAGAATTATCTGCTGTGAGGAAATATCCATATGGACCCGATTTACACTTGACTTTATTTATGTGATAAACAAGTTCATATTCCACCAGAAAATGGCTAAAAAGAGGGAAAAAATGTGTTTCCTAAAAGATTCCATTTCCCCCCTCGGCGAGGCCACGCCCCCTTCTATGATGAGATGCGTCTGTATCTATAGCCGATATTGTAAAATACCCACAATATCGGGCCGATCTCTCTCTCTCTATGTCTTAGCATAACATAGGCCGTCAAAAAACATGACAAAGAGATTGAAACACTTCTGAAGGAAACTGGATGGAAAGAAGGAAGTCGAGGCCTTTCAAAGGAAAAGATTCGCTCGATGCTGTTTGCCTTTTTCTAAGCCACCCTGAACAAAATTGCACCTATTTTTAAACCTGTCCTTTCTTTAAATACAGTCTTTTGTCTTATTCCGCTGCCCGTCGCCGGAGCATTTCCCATTTCACCCGTCTCCTCCGGAGTGCAGGCCCGGGGACAGCTCCGGCCACTCTAAGCTCCAATCACACGGGAGATTCTTCTTGGAGAGAGTGCGGGGCCCCTAGAATCTCCGGGTGATTGAGGAAAATGATTATGGGAAGAACTTTGAACCATCTTCTGCCTCCCATTGCACTCCGATGGCACGCCGCAATTTTCTCCCTGATCTGTCCTTGTTAACCTCCGCACCCAATGCGTCGCCTACATCGCTCTTTTATTTTCAGGTTTGGCACAGCGTTTGTTCCCACACGCAAGCGAATAAAGCGAAATGTTCTGTTGTCGAATTCAAGGCAATATGATGCTTGTCATTGTGTAAACGTGTTCCCAGCACAGCTTATGTTGATTTAGATTCTACATTTATTGTTAAAAGTATGTATGTTTTTTAAAGGTTTTACAGAGGCCTATTAACTACATGTGCTTTCCATAAACACTGCTAAAGGCTTGAGAAAACAGCATAATATAATAGCTATCGTTTTATAAGGATTTGTTTTAAATCTATTAAAATGAGTGTTTTATGCTCATGACAGCAACAATTCTTGACGGCCTTTTTTTCTTAGTTTATGGAGAAAATGTACTTTAAAAATCCTTCCAAAATCATTGGTGTCAAAATGGGCCGACTTTCATCTCCCCGAGGACAAAACCTCGTGTTGGCAGCTTTTATACGGTAAAATGTGAGAAGAAATTGCATGCACAAAAATAAAACTTGATAAATAAATATAAAAAATGTTGTCTGTTTGACGGCAAACAGCGCAGCACAGTGGTTGCCAACTTTTTTATGTGCCACGTACCCCTTTTTTTTTTTTTTATTACTTTATTGTGCCATAAGTTTCATTTTTACAATTTACACAATTAGCGTGTCAGAATTAACACAAATGTTTTTTTTGGGTTTTTTTTTACACCCAGTGCAGAGAAAGCAAAAAAATGGTAACAATTATAATAATTATAAAAAATAAAAATAAAAGTAACAATAATAGTACTAATATTAATAATAGTTGAGAAGACGTATAAGCATATATAGACATATATATATACATGTGTATATATCTGCAAGTCCACCCGTGCACATGCATACACATGCACACATACGCACCCACATACATGTATACACCCATATACTTATCCACATACATCTCAGCCATTCCCTTCCTTTTCCCTTTCTCCCTCTTCCCTTTTCTTTCTTTCCCTTTATTAAATCCAAAGAAATTCTTTCATTTTCATTACTATTTGTTAATTCTACATGGGTTACAGTGATGCAGTGGTGACAATCGCATCGACAGAGGCAACGTGCCACTTACGCCTTGATGCATTAATTTATACGCCGAGTACTCCATAAGGATCCTGCCAACATTTTAACAAACTGAGCATCTAAACAGAGATTATTCAGTATTCAGTAGCGTTATGTTCAAAATGTAGCTAAAACACTCTCAAGGTCTAACCTTTTACTGAAAAACATTATTAAAATGAACTTTTCTTTGAAAAACAATGTTCATAAACATTGCTTTGCGCTGTAACAGATCGTGTTAGAGACCTGGATGTATCAGCTGTTTCCGACCATTCACCAAAACATCCGGCGAAAATTGCGGGAGTAAACAATACAGCAATCACTCGTTTTTTTTGTTGCAAGAAATCTCCAAAACCAAAACTGACAAATGTTTTTCCTCATCAGTATTTGACAGTGATTGGATTCACAAACTGCCACATCATTTTTATGGCTGAAAGTTCTTTCTACATGCCGGCATCACGCTCATGTTTTTGAATATTGTCACCACTTTTGGACGCCTTCAAGAGAAAATAATTGGATGTTAGTCTATATGTGGATTTTTCCAGCAATGACTGAGATATTAACCAGAAACTAAGACAAAGGAATCTGCAGTTTGACAGTTACCATAGTTACCTCCACCTCGATATTAAACTATAGATACAGACGGCATCTCTGGAATCGCCCATATATGGTCATTTTTGAAAACAGTTAAGCGGGAAAACAATTTTGAAATTTTACTCAGTTTCACCTTTTTTTTTTTTATCTGAGTACCCCAAGTACCCCTGATTGGGAAACACTGGCGTAACATTTCCGTCAATACGTTTGTATTATTGAGAATGTACTAGCTCAGAATCGGGCCGCTAGACTTGCCCTGGGTTGTCCTTTTCGAACAAATACTATTGCTATGCATCAAAAACTGTCATGGGTGAAGGTCAAGGACAGATTGGACTGTAGCTCTGTGTTGTCTATGCATAAAATCTGGACCTCGCACAAACCCTTCACCCTGTTGTCCAAACTGCAGCCCACCTGTAGCAGACGTGGCTTTAGCACAAGGCAAGCCTCTAATACTCATTTTACTTTGCCTCGGCCAAAATCTAAAGCACTAAAAAGTACATGTATACACCGAGCCATCTCACACTGGAATATGCTGCCTCGGGAAATTAAAGCAGTACTAAGTAACGTGTTTGCCTTAATAAATCCTTCCCGTAGTCCCTGTGGGGGTAATACCAGTGTTTATGGGATGATTGGAGGGTCTTTCATCTCCCCCTGGTGTCTCTGGACAGAAAACCATGTTTGCAACTTGACTGCCACCGGACCGGAGTCACCAATACACACTAATAGAATCACGAAGAAGAAGCTAACATGCTAACGGGCAAAGCTAACTGCGGGCTAACGTCACTTTAAACAGTATTTACAGCCATGTTTGAGTGAAAAAAAAATATTTCCATTGTATAATTGGATGCATAGTAACCCTCTCTCCCTTCACCTTTCCTGTCTACTCTCCAAGACAATTAATAAGTTAAAAAATCGTAACTTGCTACGACACCTGCAGTTGCGCTTATGGCCTCTAGGGGGAAGAGTTACTTAGTACTGCTTTAAGAGACAAAAAAAAATCATCTTTCTTTTAAAATAAATCTAAAGAAATATGTAATCAGTCAAATACAAATAAATAACCCGACTTAATGTTACTTTGAGTACTGTAATACACCTTGTTTTGTTTTTTCTTGCCTTAATTATTGAATTGAATGAGGAACTCTGTATTGTCGATGTGTGTTGTATAAATTACCCTTTGACTGTGTAATGTCTTTTGAATGAGAATGGACCCCAGGAAGAGTCGTCTTTACGTTGATAAAGACTAATGGGGATCCTTAAATAAGGAAATAAAGAAATTGAAAAATCCCTAAAAAGTGAACAAACAAAGGCCTGACTGTAACTTCATTCGGAGCGGGACGTCTCCAGCTCGTCTCCATGGAGACAGTGACTAAAGGCAGCCAAAAACGAGATGAATAGATGTTTTGTTTGGGCCACAGTAGAATCCAGAATGGCCATGACAGAGCTGATTAGCTTCTATCAATCCAAAACTCCTATTTTCTCTTATTCATTTAACCTGTTGACCCCTAAACCGAGCACATTTTCTCCAGTTTGGCTTTACCCAAATCTAAAAGCCTCTTGAAAAAAGCAGCAAAATGACCTTGACCTTGACCAACGAAAACAAGGACGAAAACGCCGCGAAAAATATGCCAGAAAAGCAACAAAATACAAAAAAACTGACAAAACATGGAAAAAACACAACAAAAAAGAGACAAAAAAAAAGAGACATAAAAGTTACGATCAGTTTTGTAGGTCTTAGCTTTCAAATGAGGTGTTACACTGACCTAGAGGTTCTAATCTCCAGACG
The DNA here is from genome assembly GCF_951799975.1 of Gobius niger. NCBI lineage: Eukaryota > Metazoa > Chordata > Actinopteri > Gobiiformes > Gobiidae > Gobius > Gobius niger. The sequence continues at coordinate 3,481,412 of NC_136871.1, read as the reverse complement.
AGAAGTTTTTAGACTTGGGAATAGCCAAACTGGAGAAAATGTGCTCGGTTAAGGCAGGGGTTCAAAACTATTGGTTTCAAACTGGGCCAAAACGAGCGTCATTGATCTTACAGACACATATTGGAAGCTTCTACACACAATAAAAGGCAAAGTAAGAAAATACACGGAAGATATGGGGAAATACATGCTCTCTGTTATAATCTGTGGTTAATATTTGAGTTACTTCTGCTGTCAAACAATGCTCAGGTGAGTTTAAATCCCCAACAACACGCATCTAACTCGCCTCTATCTCCACCGACACGGCTGAAAGTTTACTTTTTTTGGAAAGAGGATATTTATGATTCTCCGCGTGTTTTGTGGAGAAGATGGATTTATCAGCGGCCGCTTCGTGATAGGTCGCAGAGGCACGCCCCCTCACTGCGGCGTCAGATCAACCCTCTACAGAACCTGAGCACGGTGCAGTCCGATCGCACACGCCCGGAGGCACGGCCGCATCGCCAAAACAAACGCTCCCCGCTGCTCCGCAAACTCGCTGCCCACTGCCCGGATCGTGACTCCGAGCCGCACACCTCTGGTAAAGCTGTGTTGGAGGAGACTCTTCAGTGAATCACCAAACCTTTTTTATCTACTTTATTTATTGAAGTGATTCATCGGAAAAGGCAGAAAGCGCAGGAACGTATGCGTGCGGTGGTGTTTGGAAGCATTCGCACCGATCTAGCTATTCCAGTGTTGTTATGTTGAACTCTGACAATGTTCTCTTTTTATTATGTTGTGAGCGTTACAGTGACAGTGAAGCTCCAATCTGATCTTCAACCTTTCCCTCTCACTCTCTCTTACTGAAAGAACAGCTTTTACGCCCTTAGATTTGAAGTTGAGTCATTCAAATCATTGACTTTTATCAAGAAATTAGGCACAGACGGATTTTTTCACCCGAGGACAAGCTCTAAAGCCGCAGAATCACAGGCTGGGAATCAGGCTCACCGCGAGTCTCGTCACTGCATCACACACTGTTTGGGGCGGTGTGAGTTTGGACTGTGGGGGACATGAGACCCGCCTCGCAGAGCCTTAAGCCGCTCAGCTCCCCGGCTGTGGAACGCTCTCCCCTTGACCTTCAACACCGACTCAGTCCCACACTTAAAATCCAAAGTTGCCTGTTTAGAAAGGCCTTCTCACTATGACCATGACTGCACTGGCCTTTGAACGTGTATCTGTTTGTCTTTGTCTCAGCCGTGGTACATTATTTATTTTATCATCATAATTCGCATGGTGTTCCCTGTCCCACTCTCCCTTGGGAGTGCCTTTATGGTCTTTCAGGGCTGAAAGACTGGAGGAACCGCGCCTACAAGGACTGGACAAGAAGAGCTGAAGCTCCAACAAGGACTGGACGTTCTGCGGTCTTGGCCCGTCTGCTGAGAGACTCCCATCAGCCCCGGGTCTCTATAGCCTGTCCGTCCATAAGAGTGGATTTCAAAGACCGCAGGACTGGAAGAACCCCGCCTACAAGGACTGGACAAGGACTGGACAAGGACTGACAAGGACTGGACAAGGACTGGACAAGGACTGGACAAGGACTGGACAAGGACTGGACAAGGACTGGACAAGAAGAACTGAAGCTCCAACAAGGACTGGACTTTCTGCGGTCTTGCCCGTCTGCTGAGGGACTCCTATCTGCCCTGGGTCTCTATAGCCTGTCCGTCCATGGGAGTGGATCTCAAAGACCTTAAGACTGGAGAAACCCCGCCTACAAGGACCAGACAAGGACTGGACAAGGAGAACTGAAGCTCCAACAAGAACTGGACGTTCTGCAGTCTTGCCTGTCTGCTGAGGGGCTTCCATCAGCCCTGGGTCTCTTTAACCTCTTCATCCAAGGGAGTGGATCTCGAAGACCACAAGGCCGGAGGAACCACGCCTACAAGGACCGGACAAGGACTGGACAAGGACTGGACAAGGACTGGACAAGAAGAACTGAAGCTCCAAAAAGGACTGGACGTTGTGCGGTCTTGGCCCTCTGCTGAAGGATTCCCATCAGCCCTGGGATTCTATAGCCCACCCGTCCATGAGTGGATCTCAAAGACCGCAAGACTGGAGGAACCCCGCCTACAAGGACTGGACAAGGACTGGACAAGAAGAACTGAAGCTCCAACAAGGACTAGACGTTCTGCGGTCTTGGCCCGTCTGCTGAGGGACTCCCTTGAGCCCTGGATCTCTATAGCCTGTCTGTCCATGGGAGTGGATCTCAAAGACTGCAAGACCGGAGGAACCCCGCCTACAAAAGACCGGACAAGAAGAACTGAAGCTCCAGCAAGAACTGGACATTCTGTGATCTTGGCCTGTCTGCTGAGGGACTCCCATCAGCCCTGGTTCTCTATAGTCTGTTCATCCCTCAAAGACCGCAGGACCGGATAAACCCCGCCTACAAGGACCGGACAAGAAGAACTGAAGCTCCAACAAGGACTGGACATTCTGTGGTCTTGGCCCGGACTCTATAGCCTGTCCGTCCATGGGAGTGGATCTCTCCTTCTGTGGTTCTCTCCCAGGTTTCTCTTTTCTCCCACTGGGTTTTTGAGTTTTTCCTCGCTGTGTCGTAGAGTCAAAGGACAGGGGACGCCAACAAGGCTCGTCACCACCTGCAGCTAACACTTATTTGGACTTCATGTTTGCCTGGATACTTCATTTTCCTGAACTTTACATTGTCTTGTTTATTGTTCTTTATACCACGGTCTGGGTGAATACTCGCTTCTGATTGGCAGGAGGGTGATAATGTACACCTAATCCGGCAACAGCTAAATCACGTTCTAGATCACTCCACTGCAGCTGTTTCCATAGTTAATAAAGAACTGAGCTGGAACTTCAGGTAAAACTGATTAAAAAGTGAAATAACTCTTGCCCAGGACTTACAAAAATAAGCAAACAATGAACAGTTTCAGTTCTCGGGACCATAGTATAAGTGCGTGCATTGTACTTTTCATGTGTTTCCTCGAGGTACGGCGACCTTGAGTGCTTAGAAAGGAACGAAACAAATAAAATGTATTATTAAATGTATTATGATGATCGGAAGAATTCATTCAAAGTATTTCAACAGTTTAGATCGAAGATCGTCGCTGAGCTTTTGATTGAGCACAAATGACCTTCGGGAGCCAAGCCAAACAATAGTGTCTGGAAATGTGCACATGTGGGACAGCAATATTTCTGATATTTTGATCAAAAAGTCTGAAATCAAGTGCAGGTAATGCTTCTTGAAACATCTGCCCAAACAAATGACACCGTTTTCACATACTGAGATATGTTCTTACCTTAGCTGTGACGAGTTCTTTAGGACCTGTCTGATCTTCCCCCGTGCCTTCAGTCACGTAAACACAGCGCAGACGGCGTTAGCATTTAGCCTCTCCCTCTCTCCTCTATAGCTCCAAAACAGGTCAAGATAGAAGCTACCAAGCTCTTCCACGTTTTCCCTATTTAAATATGGTTACGTGAAGTGTTCCACTACAAAGTATAATTACACAAAATTAAACAATGTGGATTTTCTAAGCGGATAAAAGGGGGAACTATATATTAAGGCGTAATAATACCAGGAGTAGTTCGAAATCCGCACAGTGATCTTCACTTTACTGCGAGAGAGGGAGAGGCTAAATGCTAACGCCGTCTGCGCTGTGTTTACGTGACTGAAGGCACGGGTGAAGACTAGACAGGTCCTAAAGAACTCGACAACGCTAAGGTAAGAACATATCTCAGTATGTAAAAACGGTGGCCTATTCCTTTATGACATTTTGATAAAATAAGGTTTAGCTGATATCTCCAACAACAGTTAGACATTTGTTTATCTATGACAACAGCTACAATGGGATTAGATCGGACACTTCTATGTTTGTTAAGTGGTGACGTCACAGCTCTACTTCCGGGTTCGCAGATGTGCGAGAAACTACGAAAAACTCTTGAATACCACAATCAATATTTCTGAAACTCAACGCAGAGTTACTGAACATACTTATTTATTAGGCCCATTAGCCAAAAATGGTGCACCTACTGCTATAAAAGTCTCGTCAAAGCTAAAGTAAGAACATATCTCAGTATGTAAAAACGGTGGCCTATTCCTTTAAAAGTGACAGTAAGTTTTTTTTTGATTTGGAGAGGTCACGCATGTTCTCCGGCCCGAGGCTCTGCACTCGTGACTGGCTGTGAACATGCTGGAGGAGAGCGACTTGACTCTCGGGGGAATTAAACCTCGATATTTCAGGGCGAGTGTCGTGTTTATTCACAGATAGACCGTGTGTAGAGCAGCGGGAAGACGGACATTTGGCTGGAAGTGATAACAGGAAATTACAATGACCTTTTGGGGCGAGGCTAAAATCGCAACAGTTTGGTCATTACCGAACAGTGAGATAATTTAAAGCAGCATATTGGTTTAAACATATCACCGGCTCACAGCTTGACTTATTTCAAAATGTGTGATGCATAGAATGAACTTCTGGCTTGCTGAGTTGGTAATTCATCTTGAAAAACAATCGCATGGGTCGAGTTAGACGTCATAAGTGAATGGGAGCCGTGTAATGGCCGTACTTACAGATAATAGGAGTAGGAATAAGCGTGTCTTCTGAAGCAGGAGCTGGAGTGAAAGTGGAGGTGAAGAGTCAGAAGAAAAACACATTAGTTTAGTACAAGTCTTCATCTCTATGACTGGCTCACTGAGACCAGAAGGTAAAACGCACTAAGAGCTTTCTGTGAATGTGTCCTCGTATAGAAAACTCTGTCGTGTTTAGGCCCGTTTGGTCTCAAAGGGACTTCATGAGGCTTTTACAGATAAGTGCTTCTTCTTTGCGTCTTCAGACCGAGCATCCGGCTATGACTGAGAAACTAGCAATGGTGGGGAGAGAAGCAAGTAAAATAATTTCACTCAAGTGGAAGCAAAAAGTAGTGGACCAAATATTTACTCAAGTAATGGCAACAACAAAAAAGTGCTTGGAGAAAATAAGGCGAGACACTGCAGGTGAATAGGAAAAATAAATACATTTACAGATATCAATTTGAAACTTTTGCTGTAGATCACTGGCATAAATGTGAGGAAAAAATAGATTGCAAGTTAAATATGGTTACGTGAAGTGTTCCACTACAAAGTATAATTACACAAAATTAAACAATGTGGATTTTCTAAGCGGATAAAAGGGGGGACTATATTATAAGGCGGAATAATACCAGGAGTAGTTCGAAATCCGCACAGTAATCTTCACTTTACTGTGCGGATGCCCTTTTATCCGCTTAGAAAATCCACATTGTTTAATTTTGTGTAATTATACTTTGTAGTGGAACACTTCACGTAACCATATTTAAGGACACTGCAGGTGAATAGGGAAAAAATGTATATTTACAGATATCAATTTGAAACTTTTGTTGTAGATCACTGGCATAAATGTGAGAAAAAAAACACATTACAAGTTTTCTGTCATTTTATCTTTTCATATAAGAACAAGGTGTTTTATGCCTAAAAATGCCCCAAATTTCCCATCTTTTCAGTGACGAAATCTGAATAATGGATAGAGCTACTTTCAAATTTCAAGTTTCAAGTTTCATTTTATTGATGAATGAGTTGCCAAGACTTTTTCAGAGGGGATTTTGGATTTCTTGTTTAGTTTTAAAATAACCTGTTTTTTAGTGGAAAAATGTGGAAAAATTTAATTTTTGCCTTATTTTTTGACATTCAAAACTCAATAAATGGGGCTTAAGGGATTAGATAATAAAAAATCCCTTTGAAAAAATCTTCCAAATATTGTTCAGTCCAAGGCTGGGAAAATTTGAAGTCTTTAGGTCCGACTGACGTGGACATAGTGTCGCCACAATGACAGAAAAATGTGTTTTGAGGAAAAAGGCCCTTGAAATTGCATTCTCCCATATAAGTCTATGGGGGAACATTGAATCAGCGCAATATTTAAACATGTTTTTGTGAAGATTAGGCATATTTTTTGTTTCCAGGTGAAAGCTTGTATGTTCAGAGACCAATTTGGCCCAAAACCTGAAAACTGAAAAAATTGAGTTTTGCCTGTAGTGTGTCCCCTTAACTGTACTAGAGGCAGCATCAATGACAAGTGTTGACATAGTGTTTGTGGTGAAAGGTCATCCACTACTCTTAAGTCTAAACCAGCACAGATGACGACTTAAACGACCTTTCACGACGATGGCGTTCAACATAAATGGTTTGAGTAAAAGAGGAATCAAATTACAGAGATACAAACTGCCTCCAACACCGAAAGCATAAAGGCTTTCATCAAATCTCCATTTCCCAAACTCGCAGCACCTTTCCAAACACCCCACAAAGATCCACAAATACACATGTTCAGAATCCAGTCCTCTACTCGGTGCTACAGTGAATCCTCTGCCCCGTTTGGCCTCTCGGACTCTGATGTCGTGTTGGCTTCAGAGCCGACCCAATTGTGAGGGAGAGTGGGGGGCACAGACTGGGACGGGGCAGATGGCGGCGTCTCGCTGTGACAGAGCAGGGGAGGTCTACAGGATCAATCCGTCAACTCCCGGCTACAGCACGCCGGCCATAAAGCCACGCCGCACAGTAACACTTCGCACAAATAGATATAGCCGGCTGAAAATATGGATTGACCCTAAAAAAATTTGCTACAAAAGGTTTTTCAATGGTTTTCTGTAGCATCAGGTGTGCTTATTAACTTACTAAAAGTCTAACAAAATCTGACCACTGGAAAGGTCTCATTTTCAAGATGGCGTCCAAGAGGGTGGCGAGATCCTTAAAATGCCCATTACTCCTTTATTATTCATCCTAGACAAGTCATGTTGGTGTCTAACCCCATGTTTTGGGTGTCTAGGAATCCAATGGGCTTGTTCAAATTGTAGTCACATGATCACATAATTGTATAATAGAAATCGTGGACAAATACTCTATATATTAACATTAGCGAGTTTGTCACGGCAAATAAACGCAAATGCTAATTGATAAAAAGCTAAGATAACAGAGAGGCTAAAACCCTTCCGAGTCCACCATGTCAGGTCGTGGTCGCTCACCTCGCAGACTTTAGTGAATATCTCTGCGAGTAAATGTCGTAGAGACTTCGGTTGGGGCTTTAAAACGAGCTCATCCATGCCCCGCTAAGCCTCTGGGAAGCGATGTAAGGTTACGTTGAAAATGTGTGCCGTTGCCATGACAAACTGGCGAACATGGCTGTTTGTTATTTGTTTTCTTGTATTTATGCAACTGTGAAGCACTTTGAATTGCCTTGTGTATGAATTGTGCTCTACAAATAAACTTGCCTTGCCTTCGACAAAGAGCGGTAGAGCAGGGCAGAAGTGGAAAATAATGACCTCAATTCAGGCTCCGCCCCTCTGTTTGAGAACCACTAACCGCTAAACCACTGTGAGACTGGGATTTACGACGAATACTAGTCTATTTCCACCACCTTTTAAAATGGCAAATGGTCCCATTCTCTCACCTCTGGTCCCTGACCCACAGTTTGGGAATCGCTGATTTTAAACTGAAACCTGCACCTCATGGTTATTTCTGTCTTACCACTGAGAATTAGCCTGTGAGTTGCCCAATTCGTTTTAGACGGTGCACATTCAGAGAACCAGAGTCACTGTATCCGAATGTCCACACTATTCCCTATATAGTGACTATATAGTGACTAAATAGTGACTATATAGTGGTCACGCCATTTTGTAGGGGTGTCCGAATGTCCAGAGAGAAAAAAGTAGTGCACTCGAAATTTCCCACAATGCATCTCGAAAAGTAGTGAGCATCGATGGTCACTAAACGGGTCAATATAGACCACAATGCATTGCGAGAGTCGGAGAAGAGCCTGACAGAGACAGGTCTTTGAACTAAACACGACTGAAGTAAATCAGCTGTTTCAGTCGTGTGTTTGTGTTTCTCATGAATAAACGAACAAAATATAAACGGTGAAAAGATGCTAACGTTAGCTGCTAACCTTTAGCTGGAGCTGTTAAATGACCGACAGCTTCCTCTTGAATAATCCAAGTCATTCATGTGAAATAAAAGCGTATCTGACTCATATTAATCCATAAATATTCCACTGTCTCTGAGTTTGGTTTTTATCACAGAAATACTTTATTCCAGGAGTTTAGCGAACTTTTAGCAGATGTAGTCACTCAATCTGCTGGTGTTTCGGACACCGGGCTCTGACCGACTTTCTGTCTCTGAGCTAACGCTGGAGTGACTTTTATTTATTTTATTTATTTTTTTTGTGATGATAGTAACGCCTGTAAAAGTGCCAAAACAGCCATTCTGTTTCATAAAATAAACGTTTGGAACAATAAATTAATTCAGTAGTTCAAGTAGTGTCTTGTGTCCGAATCGCCAACAGAATCAGTGACCATATAGTAACTATATAGTGCGAGCCTGTGTAGTGAATGAGGGGTTAGGGACTAGTGCGGACATTCGGATACAGCCACTGTAAGTAACTGTGCCCATGGAAACCGTGTGGATTGAACTCCCCGTTGAGCCAAAAAGGCCACGGACGACGGCTCAGAAGAAAAAGCCAAAGCGCCTGAGCAGAGGAAGACACCGGAGCATCACACAGTTCCTTCACTTGTGATTCCAGTGATTTTATCTTCTCTGTAAAAGCATAACTCTGTTCTGCTGACATTGTCTTGATGATATTAATAAAGTGCAGAGCGGCAGGACCAGGCCGTAAAAGCCAACAGCGTTAAATCTGCTCATAAATATTAATATGGCATAAAGCGCACTCAAAAGACTGTGCAGTCGCCGCCGAGAAGAGAGGAGGGAGAGAGCGCTGTGTTTGTGGAACATAAAGACGTAATAAAGATGTGAGATTTGTTTGTTTGTAACACGGGGAGGTGGTTTCTGTCCTTATTGAAAATGCAAACCGCGACATAACTTCTGTTTTTCATTTCTTTATTTGATTCTTTCTGTGAGTGAAAAGCTGTTGTGTAGATTGAAAATGTATTTTTTTTACGTTGTGAGTTTATTAATCTATATTAAACACGTCAGCTGCATCACCGTGTCAGCTCCAGCCTCAGTCTCGATGCTTTTTATACGACACGCTCACACGGCCATATCAAGGCGGCGCATGAACTCATATGAATATTAAGAGTGCTATCAGCTCTGAAAACACAAGCCCAGTGCATTTCAATGTGGACGCACAGGCTGGAAAAGGCTCTGTGCTGCTGAACCGGAGCGCCTCCATGAAGCCCATTCATCAGGGCCGATCTGAAGGCTGTAGTTTATCACACGTGTATAAAGACTTCCCTTCAAGGCGGCGTCTGCTGAAAAATGCCCTGTCCTCATTTGGAAATGCACTTTATTTAACACAAAGCGAAAGTATGTCAGTGTGACGTGCACCCACAGGTTTGGGATCAGAGAGTAAACAGTTACATCATTTCCTCTGTGTCAACTGAACATTTCATCACTTAAAGGTGCACTATGCAACTTTTTATGTAAAAAACAAAAAATTGATGACCTTTCAGTGACCCAGTGGCCACTCTCCATCCTGCTGGTCCCTATGATGCTTCAGGATCAATTTTATTTCATGTTTTTTTAGGATTTCTGGTAGGTTTTTTGAATGGAATGCATGTGTAACCATAGATACAGACGGCATCTCTGGAATCGGCCATATATGGTCATTTTTGAAAACAGTTAAGGAGGAAAACAATTTTGAAAAAATTTAAATTTTCTCTAATTATTCAAAAACTACTGTAAGAAATGTTGAATTATGAATATAATTTTCTACTAAATAAAGATACAAAGACATGGGGAGGAGCAAAGTGGTTCAACAGCCCATAAATACATTAAAAAAAACAGAGAATGCTAACATGATGCTACATGTTAGCATCGGGCTAATGCTAACGGTTAGCTAGCGCTTGCTATAACTGCCGTTTTTTTCACTTCTACTGAACAATCTGCTGTGAGAAAATATCCATATGTGCCCGATTTACACTTGACTTTATTTGTTTGTGATAAATAAGTTGATATTTCGCCAGAAAATGGCTAAAAAGAGTGAAAAATGTTACAGTTCAATCAGCAGTGAAAACCCTAAAAACAAACTATAAAAGTTTATCCAATACAAATAAAGTCAAGTCTAAATCAGGTCCATATTGATCTTTATTCACAACAGATTAATCAGGAGAAGCGAAAAAAACGGCAGTCACAGCTAGCATTAGCTAGCGTTGGCATTAGCATGATGCTAACATGTAGCATTATGTTAGCATTCTCCGCTATATGTATTTATGGGCTGTTGAACCACTTTGCTCCTCTCCATGTCTTTGTATCTTTATTTAGTAGAAACTATATTCATAATTCAGCGTTTGTTAAAGTAGTTTTTGAATAATTTGAGAAAGTTTACATTTTTTCAAAATTGTTTTCCCCCTTAACTGTTTTCAAACATGACCATATTATGGGCGATTCCAGAGATGCCGTCTGTATCTAGATGCGAACCACCCAAGCATCCGCTGGGTCACAGAAAGGTCACGTATTATATTGAAGTTTTTTATATATAAAAAGTTGCATAGTGCACCTTTAACACTTCTGTTGCTGTGACATCATCGGCACACCCTCAAAAGATGGGTTTCGATCACACAACCTGCTTGTGTCATGAAAGCCATTTTGAAGATTTTCCATATTCATAAGATAGAGTTTGTTTGGAAATCCTAAAGCCCATCTTTCCACATCACCCACAAGTCCCTCTAGACCAGGGGTCCCCAACCTGCGGACCTGGGTCCAGATCCGGACCTTCAGAGGCCTGAGTCTGGACCCCAAAGACTTTTCATCCTCTCAATAATACCTTAGGCTGAATTAACAACATTAATACCAGTGAAATAAAAGATGAATTGATCAGCTCTTCTGTGTGAATAGACAATGAAACCTCTGCTTATGTTTGTACATGTATATAATGTACATTTTTAAGAACAATGAGTGTCTGGACCCTGGACATATAATGCTGAAAGTTACGAAAGTAGAGTTTGTGGACCTCGAGCCGATCTACTTTAGAACTCAATAATGTTTTGTCAAAGAATTCACTACAGTAAGAAAAAGAATAATAAAAGTAATTTATGAGCTTCTTTTAAGTGGTGTGAATGTTCTTATGTTTATTGTACTTCTAATACAAACTGTATATAATGTAAATAAGGATTTTTCAAGACGATGGACTCGACCGTGTGGGAGGTAATGTGATGCAAATACTTAATAAAGAGCGTTCATTTCAATATTCATTGTTTATGGCAGATACGTTGACATTTAGCCTTTGGTTCAAAGTGGCCTAAGAGTAGGAGTAACAATAACTACGGAAATGAACCCCAGCATCCTGAATGTATTACTTTAATTTGCTACATTTACAGATATGGAATTATGTGAGTGTAATTTCTCAACAAAACAATGATCATGTTGAATATCTTGTACTGTGGTTCATCATGGGCTCAAACAAACCGACTGGTTTAACTGCTTTAGGTCATTACATAACCTCGGCGGTACCACTACTGCAATGTACTTGAAAAATACAATATTTGTCTCATTTTGGAAGTGTTTTTGTTGTGTTATTATCGCTTCTTTTTTCCTTTTTGTTGCTTTTTCTTTTTTGCAAGTTTTGTGTTGATTTTTGATTTTGATTGGATTTTTGTCGTGCTTCGACACCTTTTTGTCACTTTTTTGTTGTTCTTTTTTCACTGTTTTGTTGTGTTTTCATCATGTGTTGGTCACCTTTTTGTGGCCTTTTCTTCCTCGCTTTTTTGTTGCATTTTTGTTGCTCTTTTGTGACGTATTTTGTTAGGCTGACGCTAACATTAGCATCGAGGACGTCTCTGTGTTTGAGGCTGGTGCGAACATTAGCATCGAGGACGTCTGTGTTTGAGGCTGAACGCTAACATTAGCATCGAGGACGTCTGTGTTTGAGGCTGAACGCTAACATTAGCATCGAGGACGTCTGTGTTTGAGGCTGAACGCTAACATTAGCATCGAGGACGTCTGTGTTTGAGGCTGAACGCTAACATTAGCATCGAGGACGTCTGTGTTTGAGGCTGAACGCTAACATTAGCATCGAGACGTCTGTGTTTGAGGCTAACGCTAACATTAGCATCGAGGACGTCTGTGTTTGAGGCTAACGCTAATATTAGCATTGAGGACGTCTCTGTGTTTGAGGCTGAACGCTAACACTAGCATCGAGGACGTCTCTGTGTTTGAGGCTGAACGCTAACACTAGCATCGAGGACGTCTCTGTGTTTGAGGCTGAACGCTAACACTAGCATCGAGGACGTCTCTGTGTTTGAGGCTGAACGCTAACATTAGCATCGAGGACGTCTCTGTGTTTGAGGCTGAACGCCAGCAACTGTTGTGGGCGGATGTGCGTCAGATAAACGGGCGTACCAGAAACAACACAAATAGAAACGTTCCGGCTCGGGGGGAAATCAGGGGAAATACGATTAAAATCTTTGTAGTTAATTAATCCAAATTAACGCGTGAAAGTCCCAACCCTAGTTAAAATCATTACTTACATTATTTTAAAGAATGTAGGTAGGGATTTTTAACATCATTTAAACTAAGGCTGACGGGCCGTGGTTTGTTCTTTGTGTGTTGTCAATGTTTGGATCTGTCTGCTGTTCTACTACTACTAACTTGCCAATATTCCACTTTGTAACTTGCACTTTGTATATATTGAACTTGTAGTTGTAAATTGCCTTTGGTTATGTATTTTAAATTTCGTACACTGACGGAAATAAACATAGTGCTGGATCTGGTGCAGCCATCTTTTCACTGCACACTGTCCTTTCAATAAACTAAACTAAACAACAAGCTTTCACTCAACGCGTCTTTTCAAAAAGTGACAACGCAGCAGAATCACATTATCAAAGGTCCTCAACGCTCCATATGACAAGTATTTATCCTTGTACATGTTCCCTGTTGTCTTCCTAAGGACCAGTGACAGCCCCGTCTCTCTTTCCACAGCTTTGTAAATGCTCCTTCAGCTTTTATCTCAGCGAGCAGCTCAGGCCATTAGTCAACTCTGTCACATCTGCTCACGGGGTCCAGTCAAGAGTGTCGCCGCTGCCAAATTACACTCCATTATCAGCGTGTTTATCATTTCAGCACATTCGCCGCTCCGAGACGCTCCTCTGCGCTGGGACGCCGGCTGCGCTGAGTGCTTTGAGTGCTCGGAACGCCGCGGTCATTTGACGTGGCTCGGCTTCGGTCTCGGAGCTGCTCCCCCGACTCTGATGGACCCAGAGAACGAGGGGAACGTCATGAGCTGCAGCACACGACCCCCTGGACTGGAAACGATGAGGTTTTCTGATTCGTATGGAGTTATTTCAGTGCTGCGACAGATACAGACGGCATCTCGTCATAGAAGGGGTGTGGCTTCAAGGGGGAAAATAGAATCTTTAGAGAAACAACATTTTTCCCTCTTTTTAGCCATTTTCTGGTGGAATATGAACTTATTTATCACAGACAAATAAAGTCAAGTCTAAATCGGGCCCATATGGATATTTTCTCACAGCAGATTGTTCAGTAGAAGTGAAAAAACGGCAGTTGTAGCTCGCGCTAGTTAACCGTTAGCATTAGCCCGATGCTAACATGTAGCATCAAGCTAGCATTCTCCGTTGTTTTTTTTTAAATGTATTTATGGGCTGTTGAACCACTTTGCCCCTCTCCATGTCTTTGTATCTTTATTTAGTAGAAACTATGTTCATAATTCAGCGTTTGAAAGTAGTTTTTGAATAATTAGAGAAAATTTACATTTTTTAAAAATTGTTTTCCCCCTTTACTGTTTTCAAAAATGACCATATATGGGCGATTCCAGAGATGCCGTCTGTATCTATGGGTTTGATTATCGATTTTACTACAATTTTAAAATTTTATTACATTTTCTTCAAAAGACTAAAACTAAATTAAAATATGTTGTCAAAATGAACACTGTTAAAACAGTCCAAATCAGAGCTTTCTTCGCTGCTTTACGCTAACTATCAATATTGCCATAGATACAGACGGCATCTCGTCATAGAAGGGGGCGTGGCCTCGCCAAGGGGGAAAATAGAATCATTTGGGAAACTCATTTTTTTCACTCTTTTTAGCCATTTTTTGGAGGAATATGAACCTATTTAACACATACAAAGAAAGTCAAGTGTAAATCGGGCCCATATGGATATTTTCTCACAGCAGATTGTTCTGTAGAAGTGAAAAAACGGCAGTTGTAGCTAGTGCTAGCTAACCGTTAGCATTAGCCCGATGCTAACATGTAGCATTCTGTTAGCATTCTCCGTTATTTATGTATTTATGGACTGTTTATACACTTTGCTCCTCTCCATGTCTTTGTATCTTCATTTAGTAGAAAACTATTCATAATTCAGCATTTGTTAAAGTAGTTTTTTTGAGTAATTAAGAGGAAGGTTTGGTTTTTCAAAATTGTTTTCCCCCTTAACTGTTTTCAAACATGACCATATATGGGCGATTCCAGAGATGCCGTCTGTATCTATGGGAAATTCTATTATCCACAAAAACTAGGGGTGACTCATGGGCATTCAGCTTATTTGTCAGTTTACAGAGATTTTAACCTGTTGCAGATAGATTTTACCTCTCGAAGGAAACATAAAGTTACAAATTGTCCAATATAAACGATGGTTGTTTCAGCCAAATCTGAGCAGCATTTTGTGAGTTGTTCTTTTCTGTTAATATTAGTGAGATAATAAAAACATACTAAAACACAAACATCTATAAAATAAATACACATAAAACAGTGTCCCCGTTTATAGAACAAAGAGTGGGAGCTCCGTTCCTGAGCACTGAGCGGTGTGGGCGTGTGAGAGATTTGTTTAATAAAGCCGCTCCATATCAGTCTGTTTCTGCCTCTTAATCTCCACCTCTGCCGGATTTGAGGGAAGCCACAGCCTTCACTTCGGAGATACAAAGTGAAACTAATCATTTAACCTCACTTTAATCATCTCAGAGCGGCACACTTTCACCGCGCGCCCCTGAACTGTGCGAACGCCGCTGCCACTGGAGTTCAGGAGAAAAATGACTGCGTAAAATCACCAAAGCATTCACAACGACACGACATCATCCAAAGCCGGCTCGAGATCACGCACAGTCCAAACACACGATGAATGAACTGACGAATGGGATAAACCGATGCAATAGTCCCTCATATGTATGTGCTAAAGCAGGGGGGCGTCCAAAACCGGCCCTCCATCATCAAACTCTGGCCCTCGAGATGATTTTGAGAAATATAACAACCCAAATCCGAGATCAAATGCCTGTTAAAGTACTCTAGAAATGTGAACAATGGGATATTTCTGTGACTGTCACTGATGGATGTTTGGTGAACCTTCGCCTGAACCAAAGTGGATTAACTTTTATAACCAACGCAAGTCCCATAATGTAAACAGCGATGGACCAGAGCGGTGAGTCAATCCAAACGCGGATTAGCTTGTGTGTTAGCATATTAGCTTGTGTGTGTTAGCCATTTATGAAGCTGTGTTGCAGATGTCAACTCCTTATAACTGCATCGTGAAGTATCTTCAATTATTGCTGTTTATTTATATTACGGTAAAGTATGTGCGGAGAGAGGGGGCGGAGTTAACTGAATCAAAGCGTTGTGTCTTCCGGGTTTGAAAAATACCTCCAGAAAACACTTATATTTATCATAAAAATGAGTGCTCAGTAGCGGTAGAGGTACAATATATCATATACATGCCTATACTTAACTTTGGAATGGCTAAAATAGCATGATATAGGACCTTTAAAACGTCTGGGTTCAGAGACGAAAGACTCTCTGTTCCTTTGTGATGTTGAAATCTAAAACTAAAAATGCTCATATTATTTTCTTCTCGACAGGTATATTATTTAAAGACAAATATTCTGTATCATGGACTTTTCCCAAACACTTGAGCTTTCATTAATGTTCAACAACAGCACAGCGACACACGATGGAGGGCAATGAAATGGCTGCGGTTCGAGGCTCTAAACACTAAAGACACTCTGAAATATTAGTTTATATTTTTGCTAAACTTTCCAAAGTGACACTATTCATATTTTATCGTTCAGTCATTCATGCAGATTTTTTACAAATAGAGGATAAACATCTAAATCATCTCTGACGCGTGATAAAATGGGGCTGATTAAAGCGCTGTGAACCCGCTCGTGTGCGTGAGTGAATGTGGTGCTTTGTTCAGGACGTTACGGTGGAGGTGACAGTGGGATGAGGTGATGTCTAGAAGCAAAAATACAATACCCCACGCTCAGAGTTCTCCACGTGTGAATCTCTCTATCGGAGCGAGGACAGGGCAGGTACAGGGCGGGACAGGAAGGGGCGGAGCCAACGACAGGAGACAGGAAGATAGAGAGAGACATAAGGGCATGAGACTCGAGCACACAGAGGTCCAGACACTTTTACATGTTTAGCGTTGAGGGAAACGGCACAGCAGAACGACAGGATTCAAGTGTTTGCTTTTTTCAATCCATGTTTTATATCGAACACATTCATGACTCTGTTTTCTACGTTTCGTTTCATGCCTTGTCCTTGAATAGCAGTGGTTTTCCTCTTTGAGACCCTCGCCTGTTTATTCATTTATTTATCAAAGTGTAAGATTGGATTCAGTGACTTAAACTGATCCTTTCTCCGAGCTCTGTTTACTGCGTTGTTCCTGGTGCTAGTGCTTTAACGCTGTATGAGGAGACATAAAAACATAATCATTGCAGGGAAAGGATTCTTGTTATCGTTTCAGCGCTTTAGAGAGGAGCCATTAAAAAAAAAAAAAACATACATATTGCTAATGTGTGATCAAGAGCACTAACTCAGCCTATGTAGCCTTTGTCCATCCATCCATTTTGTTCCGCTTTATCCGGGGCCGGGTCGCGGGGGCAGCAGTCTCAGCAGAGATGCCCAAACTTCCACACACACCTCCTCCAGCTGTTCTGACCCCGAGGCCACACCAGGCCAGCTCGGAGACATAGTCCCACTAGTGTGTCCTGGGCCTTCCAAGAGGCCTTGTCCCACTAGGACATGCCTGGAACACCTCCCGCGGGAGGCGACCAGGAGGCATCCGGAACAGATGCCCGAGCCACCTCAGCTGCTCTTTTCGACGTGAAGGAGCAGCGACTCTACTCCGAGCTCCTCCCGGGTAACTGAGCTCCTCACCCGATCTCGAAGGGTGCGCCCAGACACCCTGCGAAGGAAACTCATTTCGGCCGCTTGTATTCGCGATCTTGTAGCCTTTGTTTACAATGCAAAGTAGCCGAGGGTGACCAGATTTTCCACATTAAAATCTGGGTTGCAATGGGAGATTTGGGTAGCCTCGCTATCGCCAGACAAAATATCACAAGTGATATTTAGTCTGGGGATCAACAACTCATTTTCTTGTAGGAGAGGTGTGGTTTACGATCGTCCATAGCCGTTTATCGGGCGCTATGAATGTCTATCATGCGTCTGCACGAGGCCACAACCAATCGTATCATTGTATCCAATGACGTATGACGTACCCGCTGTAAACTTTCGAGCGAAACTTTGTAGAACACGGACTAAAGCTCGATTGAAAGTCGGCGTCACGTCTGATGCTGTAATGTTGGATCCGTAAATTAACATTGTTTTTTCTAAAATCTGTAAACAAACTAGTGCGTCATCGTGTTGCCGTCCCTCCTCGTTCTGTGATTGGTCCCCAAATCCATGCGAAGATTTCTGCCATGGTCCCCAGGCTGCTGTGAAGTTCGAAATGATTTGAGCGCTCACAGCAGCGTGGGGATTCCCAGGCTAAGATTGAGGGGGTAGTGGTAAACATCCTGTTTAGAAAAGTCTAATGTCAATGAAATGAACCATTAAGCATTAAAGGGCCGATCTCAGTGGCCTGGAGACTAGTTGGAGACTTGAGAATCATTGGTCACGTTGTATAAGGCAGGTGGCTCCAAATAGTGTCGATGAAAATGAACAAGTTTGATTTCAGCTGAGACTTACCCTCCATACCCTATTTCGTGCCACAGAAACCCGTCCCAAAACCCGGATTTCCTTCAATTCAGAGAAGGACCCCATGTAGCGCTACACTCTACTCCTCGCCCACCCTCCTGTCTGCCCCCTTCAGGCTGTCGCTGGGAGGGCTAGGAAAGGAGCATCTTCTCCAGTGCCCCCTCTGCTGGTGGAACACAGCATTTCATTTCTCTATCTGCTTTCGTTTTGTTCTTTTTTTGTTCTTTTTTTGTTCTCAAGTACGTCACAGAAACGTCTTGCAGGCTGAGGACAACAAAGAGTGTTCACAACATTGCCACAGCTGCTTGAGACAGCGAAGACCTCTGGGAGACCATGAGGAAACTCCGCTGAAATCAAACCTGTTTGTTTTCACCGAGACTACCTGGACACTCGCCTTATGGACACTCGACTTATTGCCAGGGGACGTATCTCTGTGACTAGTCTCCAACTAGTCTCCAGGCCGGTGAGAAAGGCCCTTTGGTGATAGACCTTTAGAAGATAAATTGGCTCAGTCGACATGGAAACTTTGTGTTTGATGCACACATGGCCAGAAGGCATCACGTTCCAAGCACAAAAGCTGTTTTAGGCAGGGCACTGGTGAAAAACTGGGACACCTGGGACAAAGCTTGTGCAAAACAAATCAATGGTTTTGGAGAAATCCACAGAGACATGGGACAGAGGGCTCACAACTGGGACTGTTCTGGGTAAACTGGGACATCTGGTCCCCCTAAAAAAACGCATATACTGTAGGGCTGGGAAGGTTTAAGCCACAGTGAGAGTCAGAACTATCTGACATTGGGACTTGGAGAAAATGGAGATGGAGATCAGCACAGAATCGCCATGCACAAAGCAGCAGCTGTGAGATTTGACTATTTTCACCACAGGACAGTACTTACTAAATCTCAAAAAGACAACAATGACCTTCTTTAGAGGGATGTGAATTCTTATCAGTGTCTGCTAGAGTTTTTTTCTTCCAATTGCCAAAGTTTAAACTCCCCCAAATGTTCTGTCGCGAGAGGTTTCCTGCTGAGACCGGAGTCTGTGAGTGAGGTATTTTAGTTTTTCCTCCAGTCCAGAGAGGATTGTGTCTGTGTTTGAAGCATCTCTGTCCACAAATCCATCTGGAAACGCCTTTGTCCGCTGTGTGCTTTACAGTCCCCAGCTACAGCCCCGTCAACACTGGCTCCACTCGCTTCAGGCGGACCGTCCAAATGTCCACAAACAAGGGCTTTGGCGATGGGGCCAACTGCGCAAAAAACTAAACCACGCCATCCAGGGATTTCCCCAAAATAAATGTTGGATTTGTGTTTAGAAAAGAAAGATTTTCCACTATAGCACGTCACATAGTTTGACAGTTGTGTGCAGGGGCGGACTGGCCAAATGTCCATTCTGGAAGAGCACAGAAGGGCCACCGGTCTGGCCTCTCACTTTACCTAACCCTTACCCCCGGGCGTAACCGAGCTTTACCCAAATCTAAAAGCTTAACCTCTTAACTCCCGCCTGAACCGAGAGGATCTTTTTCGTCACGTCATCAGATTTTTTTTCCATCATTTTTTTGTTCGGTATTCAACTCATTTTTGTAACATTTATTTTTTGTCATTTTTTTTTATTTTTTGGTCAAATTTTTATAAAATTTTTGTCACAATTTTGTAATTTTTTTGCCACTTTTTTTGTACTTTTTTTTGTCTTTTCTTTTGTCATTTTTGTGACATTTTCATCAATTTTTCGTCACTTTTTTGTAAAACTTTTCTCACTTTTTTGTCACATTTCCATCATTGTTTTCGTCTCAGTTTTGTCGCTATTTTCACAGCTTTTTTCCAGAAGCTTTTGGACTGGGGCAAAGCCAAACTGGAGAAAATGTGCTCGGTTCAGGTGGGAGTTAAGGGGTTAAAAGAAAAGCATCCAAAAACAAAAATGCGCTGGAAAAGCAACAAAAAAGTGACAAAAAAACTGACAACAAATGACAATATATCACCATATATGGGCGTTTCTGGAATCGCCCATATATGGTCATGTTTGAAAACAATTTAGAGAAACATCTAAGCATTCTCTAATTATTCAAAAACGACTTTAAGAAATGCTGAATGGGCTCTATGCACAGTGACCCCACGTGAGTTCCGCCTGGACAGTCAGCCAGAGGCTGTCCTTCCTGTCCGTTATCTCTTCCCATTAAAAATGAGCAGGTCCCACAGAAATGAAGCAATAGCTTAAGATTTGGTAAAGGACAGCGAGTAAAAGTTCGGATGTGGCTGGAGCAGGTTAAAAAATATTACATGAGACGTAACGACTTCACTGGAGGAAACCTCCGTGTTCATAACGGTGGATGTTTTTGTCTTGAAGCTAACGCGGCTAACAAAATAAAAAATAAAACTAGCGCAAAGTTTTGAACGAGCCTGCGCAAAAAAGAATCGTCCTGTTAGTTTAAATAATATTTACATGTTATATTATCATTTTTCAACACTAGCCTTTAGCTCTAAGATAAAAGCTCCGCCCCTTACGATAGCTAGTGTTTCCTTTGGGGCTGGATTCACAGCGAACATGATGTTTGTAATACGTTTCTGTGACTCCATCAGTAACTCGTTGTCCTTAACCAGATCCTGAGCTATCGCTATTTTTGTGTGGGAACCTGCTAATTGTGAATGTAAACGACCAGCGACAGGAAGTGCTGCGTCTGGCTGACTGTCCAGGAAGACGTCACGTGGGGAAACTGTGCATATAGCCTATTAGAAACATAGTTTTCGACTCAATAAAGATACAAAGACATGGAGAGGAGCAACATGGTTCAACAGCCCATAAATACAGAAATAACGGAGATTGAATCATGCTAATGCTAGCTACGACGGCCATTTTTTCAGTCTACTGAACAATCTGCTGTGAATAGATATCCATATGGACCCGTTTTAGACTAGACTTTATTTGTATGTGATTAATAAGTTTATATTTCGCCTGAAAATGACACTATGCCGTCTGCATCTATATCAGATAACTCTTATTTTATCATCTTAAATGTCATTCCTCTTGTTCTGGCACCTTAAGCCACAACAGGATCACATTTTTTAGATGTAGTTTTACACTTATAATCGGTAGTTTTAGTTTAATCTTATTTCTCTTGATCACTTCCTGCCTCCAGATGATGTCACTGATGATGTCAGCAGCAAAAGGGTCTATTAGGAGAGGCTTAGCACCGCTTCATACAAAGCTACAGCAGACTCTCTCTTCTCCTTTTCAGAGTTTCATTCCCAGTAATCTGATGTGTGGTATACAGTAAGTGCAGAAAGAAAGCATATGAACAGGTGCAGACAACACGCTGCAGTTAATAAACCACCTCCAGTTGGTTTAACGTTGGACGGTGGATATTCAGCTCCGACACTTTGGCCTCGGTCTGGATAAAGCCACACATTACTCACATTCTCCAGACTGCAGTTATTCTCTGTTGCGCTGGTTAAGACCGCTAATCCGCGGACCATCACTCCCGGAAGGGCCGGTTGAACAGATAGTTTCATGGACGTGCGTTTGTTGGCCTCGCTCTGGTCTCGTGCAGATAACATTACAGTCACTATCTGTTTAGGCCATTCAACGTGAGTCAAAGGACGCCGCCAAATCAAGACGCAATTCTACAGGGACCTCAACAGCAGCCAGAGATAAGACAATTAGCCACTGAGTGTTTGCGCTGGTTGTAGAGGGGAGATATGAGACCGCTATCTGCTGAAGCCAGGGGCAAAAGGACTTTACATGCAGGGGCGGACTGGGACTGAAAAACAGCCCTGGACTCTGACCATTTTCTTTTTTGTCACATTTTTGTTGAATTTTTGTCACATTTTTGTTGAGTTTTTGTTACATTTTTGTCACATTTTTTTGAGTTTTTGTCACATTTTTTTGAGTTTTTGTCACATTTTTGTTACATTTTTTTTGAGTTTTTGTTACATTTTTTTGAGTTTTTGTCACATTTTTGTTACATTTTTTTTGAGTTTTTGTCACATTTTTTTGAGTTTTTGTCACATTTTTGTTACATTTTTTTTGAGTTTTTGTTACATTTTTTTGAGTTTTTGTCACATTTTTTTGAGTTTTTGTCACATTTTTTTTGAGTTTTTGTCACATTTTTTTGAGTTTTTGTCACATTTTATTTGAGTTTTTGTCACATTTTTGTTGAGTTTTTGTTACATTTTTGTCACATTTTTGTTGAGTTTTTGTTACATTTTTTTGAGTTTTTGTCACATTTTTTTGAGTTTTTGTCACATTTTTTTGAGTTTTTGTCACATTTTTGTTGAGTTTTTGTCACATTTTTGTCACATTTTTGTCACATTTTTGTCACATTTTTGTCACATCTTTGTTGAGTTTTTGTCACATTTTTGTCACATTTTTGTCACATTTTTGTCACATCTTTGTTGAATTTTTAATTATTTTTTCTATCATTTTTTGTTGTGTTTTTTTGTCCGTGTTTTTCTCATGTTTTCATCCTCTTTTTCTCGCTATTTTGATGCTTTTAGATTTGGGTTAAGCGCGGTTGAGGCGGGACCGGTGGCCCTCGAGCCAGTGGCCCCTCTGTGCTCTTCCAGAATGGACATGTGGCCAGTTCGCCCCTGTTTACATGAGATAAAATACGACAATTCTGCAAGACAAAAGCAACACGTGGCAACTTGTGTGTCTTGAGCTGGACAAAGTAAAGCAACACATCCTACAAATGCCAGAGTTGTCGGAAGAGTTGTCTTAGCGAGGAGGTTTGGTGGGACATTTTTGACACTTTAAAGGTTATTTGATGTCTGTATGCAAAGGGCCAAAGGTTCAATGCTACAGACTGACAGTGTGATGGGTGGAGCTATAGATACAGACGGCAACACGTCAGAGAAGGGGGCGTGGCCTAGCCAAAGGGGAGGAAAACCTCTCATGGGAATCACAATGTTCCCCTCTTTCTAGACGTTTCTTTAGCTCACTATAAACATATTTATAACACACAAATAAAGGCAACACCAAATTAGGTCCATATTGATGTTTTTTTTTACAGCCAGTTGTAGCTAACGCTAGCATAAACAAAGCTAACGTAGCTTCCTGGTTAGCATTAAAGGTCGACCGATTTTTCTTTGGGGGATTTTATTGGCCGAAATGCATGGCTGATATTTTTGACCGATATTTTGGGACGATTTTTCCAAATGTCTGATCTACAAATATAATATACAAATACTTGGCCACTACAGCAGTGACCAATTTTATTGTATTACTTTAGGTCAGTGGTTCTCAACCTGTGGGTCGGAACCCCCAAAGGGGTCGTGAGACAAATTTGGGGGGGTCACCAGATCATGTATACTTGTTTTTACTTTTTCATAATAGAATATTTTATTGTCACATGTGTGTGCTATTTTACCAGAGTGCCATTATATGTTCGTAATTTGATTATTTTATTTTAGCCATTTGTTTTTTTATTAGTTTTTGAGGAATTATGTAGGCTAATGATCCGATTTCTCACCGTGTGACCCGGGTGGGGAGTCACAAACCCTGTTATAATGGGGGTTGTGGCTCCATTAGGTTGAGAAGCACTGCTTTAGGTGAGGGGTCCTCAAACTTTTTTTCTCTGGGGCCACATTATCGTTGCTGACTGCGATGGGGGCCGGGCCGGGTTGGCTGTATATATGGCCACTACTATATCCACAAGATCAACACTTGATTCCAGGCACATATTTAGCTGTAGTGGTTTGCAAAAATAGCTTTAATTTGAAATTCCACAGGTGTTCCATTTATTTTTGTTTTCAAATAAAACATCATTGCGTAATGTGACCAAAGCAATAACTTCTTACACTTGTATTGTGCTTTACAAGTCTGTGAGTACTGTAGTCATTATTCATTCACTCCACACTCTGTGGTTAAGCTTCATTTATCACGTGGCTATAATGTGTTGTTTATATCCTGATTTCTTACGTCAGCTGGACACATGTAGAATTCTTTATTATTTATTTCATGTTGCCCCCTAGTGGCTGGAATGAGGATACTGGTTATTTACTTTTAAAAAAAAAATCATAACTCCGCACAGGCACTGAGCTAGAGACTTACTTTTTTTTTTTTTGGACATACTCAGGGATTTGTGCTCTACAAATCAGGGGCCGGGTTAAATCATCTCGTGAACCGTAGTTTAAGGAGTTTTAGGTGATCATAGTTTCTGTCAGCTTTGATTAGTTGACACTAGCATTAGCATCCTGCCATTAGCTTGTGCATACTGTTGCTAGTTTAGCATTTTGTCCATATATGTCCATATTCCCTGAGGTTTAGTTCAGTTTGTTCACTTGAGGCTGACACATTTAAAGCCTGGGGAGCTGTGGGAGGACTCGCTTTAAAACCCGCTCTTTTCAACGCAAAAAACGAGCCGTCTTTATCACAAATATCCTTCCAGTCGACCTCTCGTTGCTGTTGAACCACTTTGTTCCTCTCCATGTCAATGCATCTTCATTTGCCACCTTCTAACTCTGAATCAGTTGGGAGATTTTATACATTTGAGACATTTTAAGTAGATAAATGTAAGCTGATAAATGCTACAAAAACAGTAAGTCATCATTTGGTGCAGCTTCAGGATCCAGCTTTAATGAATCGATCAAGACAAGTAAAAAAAAAAGGGTTGTGGGCATTCATGTCAAGAAAAACAGGCCCGTCTTCCTTTCCCACTTATGATTCCAGTGACTGTCTCCGATTGTTTGACCTTAAGCTCAGAGCCTGCGACCTTTGCCCTTGTTATCCTGGAATCCTTACATTTACCGCCTTTTATTTCTCTCCTCTGTATCTCCATCCTCGCGCCCTCGACTGGCCTCTCCGTATATATTATGCCCCGTTAGCCTGCTTGGCGTCCCATTAGCATAATCCACTTGACCTCGAGGTTAAACTGCTTTTCATTCTTTTCATTCGTTCCCGTCTCTGCCCCCATTCCTATTCTGCACGTCTCTGTACTTCCTCATTAATCTCTCCAATCTCTGAGTATAGAGCTCGTTTCACCATATATAAGACATATCCTCATCTTCAAGCAGCGCTCGGTCTGGACTGATAACGTCATGTCACACTGTATCACTGTTACGGTTTACTGCATTTGTTTTAGTTACAGCGAAATACTGCAATTCTCAAAGGATTACGCGAAATGGTCCAGTGGTACATTAAGTTACTGTAAACTAATACAGAAGCGAGTTTAGTTACTGTTAATGTTTTACTGTTCCAATTAGTTACTGTAAAAATGACAGAACTGAGGGTGTTGCAGTATTTTACTGTAAAATTGCAGGAGCAAATTTAGGCGGGGCACGGATACAGTAAGTTGCTATTGTTACCATAGATACAGACGGCATCTCGTCATAGAAGGGGGCGTGGCTTCGCCGAGGGGGAAAATAGAATCTTTACAGAAACACAATTTTCCATTTTCTGGTGGAATATCAACTTATTTATCACATATAAATAAAGTCAAGTGTAAATCGGGCCCATATGGATATTTTCTCACAGCAGATTGTTCATTAGAAGCGAAAAAACGGCAGTTGTAGCTAGCGCTAGCTAACCGTTAGCATTAGCCCGATGCTAACATGAAGCATCAAGTTAGCATTCTCCGTTATTTATGTATTTATGGGCTGTTGAACCACTTTGCTCCTCTCCATGTCTTTGTATCATTATTTAGTAGAAACTATATTCATAATTCAGCGTTTGTTACAGTCGTTTTTGAATAATTAGAGAAAATGTACATTTTTTCAAAATTGTTTTCCATCATAACTGTTTTCAAACATGACCATATATGGGCGATTCCAGTGATGCCGTCTGTATCTATAGCTAGGTTGCAGGTGACATCACAGCGTTCTAAAAGTTATTTTGTTTTTGAGGACATTTTTGGTCTTGTACAAAGAGATCATGGACCCAGTGACTGATATTAATGATCATTTTTTGAATTCATACATTTTGTTTTTAGCTACGACTTGTGAAAGTGTAATGCTGTTAATATGAAAAACTGGCTCCTGCCCCCGCTGGGTCCGGTGACATCATCACATTCTAGAACCTGCAACCCAGCAATAGCAGTATCCCAACAGTAGAAAGACTTCAGTGTAACTGTAATGTAAACATATAGTATCACTGGTGTAATTGGCAGTAATATACTGGACCGTTTGGCAGTAGGTACAACTATAAAATATACGATGAACTTTTTACAGTGTAACAATGCAGTAGTTTTATGTAGCACTTTTCCAGGCGCACTAAGTTGCTTTGACGTGTAGAGTGATGAAAGCGAGGCAGCCATATTCACCTTATTCCGCCCCGCCCACTTCTGCCACTTTTTGCCTTGTCTCGGCACTTCCGTTGTCCAGACACTTCCGGTCGAGCGCGAAGCCCGTTCATTAAGCGGATTTACGAGGGAAAATATTCTCCGCTCAAATCTGATGTTCAGTCGATTGATTTGTGTAAAATGGCCACCAACATGTCGACACTGCACCGTTTGTGACTGATTTTATGTGGACTTCTCCAGTCCCATGTTAACAGATAGGAGAAAAGGGGCGGGCACAATTAATGGCGGTGCCCACGCGAACGTCCGGAATAAGGTGAATAGATACAGACGGCATCTCGTCATAGAAGGGGGCGTGGCCTCACCGAGGGGGAAAATAGAATCTTTTGGGAAACACAATTTTTCACTATTTTTAGCCATTTTCTGGTGGAATATGACATACAAATAAAGCCCAGTGTAAATCGGGTCCATATGGATGTTTTCTAACAGCAGATTGTTCTGTAGAAGTGAAAAAACGGCAGTAATAGCAACCAGTAGCTAGCGTTAGCACATTGCTAACATGTAGCATCATGTCCTTTTTTTTATGTATTTATGGGCTGTTGAACAACTTTGCTCCTCTCCATGTCTTTGAATTTTTACTTAGTAGAAACTATATTCGTAATTCAGCATTTGTTAAAGTCGTTTTTGAATAATTAGAGAAAGTCTAGATTCTTCTTAAAATTGTTTTTCCCCTTGTTTTCAAAAATGACCATATATGGGCAATTCCAGAGATGCCGTCTGTATCTATCCTAGCACTCACTCACTCACTCACTCACTCACTCACTCACTCACTCACTCACTCACTCACTCACTCACTCACTCACTCACTCACTCACTCACTCACTCACTCACTCACTCACTCACTCACATTCATCCTCCCATCCAGGAACTAGAAACACGAGAAATAGGCCACTGTTTTTTTGTATAAACTTGAATTAATTTCAATACTATTGTTTTTTCTTAATTGCAGAATTATTGTAATCATTGGCTCACCTTGGCATGTGACAGGCTATAGCTAAAAATGCTAATTCCCACCCACAATCCCAGGAAAGGTTGATGTTAAACTGACACAAGTTCAGAACATTTCTCCAGAATCATGCATTTGAAGCTTCTGTAGCTTCTTTATAATTATCATCACATTCAATTTGTTGCCAAGTTTTCTCCATGTGACTTTTAAAACCAAGGTTGGAATAAAGTATTAGACCTGAATGAGATAAATGACACAGCCCTACATGGCACTACTGAAACGGGTATGAAGGCTGCCTATATGTAAGAACTCAAGTGAATTACAAAAGATTAACGTTAAAAGAAGAGTGAAAGAGAAGAGAGAGGAAGGAGGGGTGGAAGTCGAGAAAAATGTCTGCACCTCTCAATCTGTCTTTTTACTTGAGTTTGTGGAGAGGAAAAGATCAGTAAAATCTCAGTTCATTTGGCCCCGATGCGAAACAAGACCGATCTATGAGCATGTTTCTTTTTCCGATTCTATTTGACAGATTTTTCCTTAAGCATCGCCTGAAGTGGATTTCTAATACGAGGACACATTCACTTTGTAAATATCTAAGCACATGAATAATTGAATAAAGTTTGTTTTAAAGGTGCTGTGTGTAGAACTAGTCTGTTCAGCCACATAATAGAACAAGCACGAGACACTACAGGCAAAACTCAATTTTTTCAGTTTTCAGGTTTTTTGGCCAAATTGGTCTCTGAACATATAAGCTTTCACCTGGAAACAGAAAATATGCCTAATCTTCACAATAACATGTTTAAATATTGCGCTGATTCAATGTTCCCCCATAGACTTATATGGGAGAATACAATTTCAAGGGCCTTTTTCTCAAAACACATTTTTCTGTCATTGTGGCGACTCTATGTCCACGTCAGTCGGACCTAAAGACTTCACATTTTCCAGCCTTGGACTGAACAATATTTGGAAGATTTTTTCAGAGGGATTTTTTATTATTTAATTCCTGGCCCCATTTATTGAGTTTTGAATGTCAAAAAATAAGGCGAAAATTATTTTTTTTACAAACGTTTCCACTAAAAAACAGCTTATTTTAAAACTAAACAAGAAATCCTAAATCCCCTCTGAGAAAGTCTTGGTACACTGCAAAAAGTAATTAACTAGACTAGTATAAACATCTCAATTTGAGCATAATAATCAAATTTTTTGTTGTTTTGACTGGTTAAGAAGTTCTTGGGCATTTGTCCTAGATTATTTCACTTGTTCTGAGATGTTTCTGACTCGTTTCGATACATTTCGTCCTTATTTCAGGTAATTCTTTGCCAATGGGGTAAGAAAATTGTTCTTATCTCATTGGCAATTGGCATTACTTTCTTATTTCAAGCGAGATTTACCCTAGAACTGGTCTGAAATGTCCTCAAACAAGCAAAGTAAACTTGGTCCGATCAGGAAAAGTGTCTAAATGAGCGAAAACCACCAATGGTTGATATTTACTTTTTGCAGTGTAACTCATTCATCAATAAAATGAAACCATACATTTGAATGTAGCTCTATCCATTATTCAGATTTCGTCGCCGAAAAGATGGGAAATTTGGGGCATTTTTAGGCATAAAACACCTTGTTCTTATATGAAAAGATAAAATGACAGAAAACGTATATCTGTATCTGTACTGATATCTGTAAATATACATTTTTTCCCTCTTCGCCTGCAGTGTCTTGCCTTAAAAACGAGTCTACAACAAAGACCCTCGACTAATGTATAAGTTTAAGACTCTGCCACACACGGCACCTTTAAAGCGCCCTCGCCCCGACACCTGTGTGGAGGTACCTGCGTTTGAAGGCGAGCAGCAGCCCCAGGAGGATGATGATGAACATGAGGATCCCCGCGATGACCCCGGCCATCTTCACCGTGCTGTCCACCTGCTTCTCCGGCTCCATGGCGTCCGAGTCCTGAATGACGGCCCCTGCAGAGCACACACACACACACATATGCAAACAAGAGTACGCACACTGTCAAAAGGGAGAGGTTCACACGGACGGGACGGCGGCGTTCACAGGGATGGGGACGAGGTGCGGCATGCGATCACTGACGACAGCAGTGGGGGCCAGACCTCGCGGCCTTTAGGGAGGGCTGGGGTCTAGATCAGGGGCCGGCAAACCTAGAGCTTCATTTTCAGCAGAGCCGTGGGAAGATGTTTTAGTTAGGGGGCGCTGAGGGACAAAATTTACCCCCAAAATACTTTTTCTGTGCATAAATCCTATTTATTAACCTCTTAGCTCCCGCCTGAACCGAGAGCATTTTCTCCAGTTCAGCTTTACCCAAATCCTGTAGGCCAGTGTAACGCCTCATTTGAAAGACCTACAAAACTAAATTGATCTTTTTCCTCACATCCGATTTTTTTTCCTCACTTTTTTTGTTGGGCAGTCGTCTCATTTTTGTCACTTTTTCGTCAAATTATTCACATTTTTTTGACAAATTGTTATAACTTTTTCGTCCATTTTTTCTCAATTTTTCGTCAAATTTTTCTCAATTTTTGTGATTTTTTGTAATTTTTTGTCACTTTTTCGTCACTTTTTCGTCAAATTATTCAATTTTTTTGTGTCAAATTCTTATCACTTTTTTGGCCATTTTTTCTCCACTTTTTGTCAAATTTTTCTCACTTTTTTGTCCATTTTCTGTCCATTTTCTCAGAGACAGAGCGAAACCGTTTGAGGCCCCCGGTCTAGACATGAATGTGTTTAGAATTTGTACAGGTTGTTAAAGGAATCCATACATGAGAATGAGTCAAGTCAAATGCAACAGTTCAATGGAATAACCCAACCATGATGTGCGTCACTGTAGAAGGTTCAACCAGGGTTTCCCACAGACTCTGGGCCACAGGCAATCATCATTTCAATACAAACTTATCAATACAATTTCTAAGTAAAAGTTTAGAGTTTGATGTCATGAGTTAATGAACAAGGCCGTGGGAACCCAGGGTGCTGAGGGCGCTGCAGCTCCCCCTGGTGGGTAGTTTGTGAACTGCAGGCAATATTAACCCCTTAACTCCCACCTGAACCGAGCACATTTTCTCCAGCTTTACCCCAGTCCAAAAGCTTCTGGAAAAAAGGTGTGAAAATAGCGACAAAACTGAGACGAAAACAAGGATGGAAATGTGACAAAAAAGTGATGAAAAATGGATGAAAAATGGACAAAAATTTGACAAAAAGTGAGAAAAATTTGGCGAAAAATTGAGAAAAAATGGACGAAAAAGTGACAAGAATTTGACAAAAAAATGGGAATAATTTGACGAAAAAGTGACAAAAAATGTACAAAAAATGACAAAAAAGTGACAAAAAATGGACAAAAAAGTGACAAAAAATAGACAAAAAATGACAAAAAAGTGACAAAAAATGGACAAAAAAGTGAGAAAAATGTGACTAAAAATTGTGAAAAAAGGACAAAAAATTGACGAAAAATTGTGAATAATTTGACGAAAAAGTGACAAAAAATGTACAAAAAAGTGACAAAAAATGTACAAAAAATGACAAAAAAAATGAACAAAAAATGTACAAAAAATGTACAAAAAAATGACAAAAAAAGTCACGAAAATTTGACAAAAATGAGACGACTGCCCAACAAAAAAAGTGATGAAAAAAAATCTGATGTGAGAAAAAAGATCAATTTAGTTTTGTAGGTCTTTCAAATGAGGCGTTTACACTGGCCTACAGGATTTGGGTAAAGCTGAACTGGAGAAAATGCTCTCGGTTCAGGCGGGAGTTAAGAGGTTAATAAATAGGATTTATGCACAGAAAAAGTATTTTGGTTGGTAAATTTTGTCCCTCAGCGCCCCCTAACTAAAATATCTTCCCACGGCTCTGTTAATGAAAGTTAAAGAAGCAAAAAGTCTGTCGTGCTTTTGGTCACCATAGTCTAATAATGGGAAACACTGGTTCAACACAAAGATGCAAAATCATGCACAACACGAGCAAACAAAGACACAAAGACTGTTGGATCCCAAGGTGAAGAGGAACTTGAACCAAATGCAAAGGGAAAACAACATGAAGAGGAGATGGAGATGTGCAGCTGAAATTAACGGTGAATATTTGTGCTGTGAGCGGTTTGAAGCATCAGTCTGTCCGTTTGTGTCGATCAGATTTTAAAACCAAGTGCAATTCAAATCATAGCATTATTGCCGCAGTCATATTATTCAGATTTTTGTACAGAAAAAACAACACACATTTCCTAGCCTTTATAAAGACCAAAAAAAAACAACCTAATAACATGTATTGCCCCAGTCGTCCCTGCAATAAATCTGCTCTGGAAGTAAAACATCACGCGTGTCCATGTGAAAGTGTTGTGATTGTGGTGCAGGGAAGTTTAAGCTTAGTCCAAGGATAAGCGACACATAACCCACAGCTCAGTGTTGAATCAGCTGTCAAACAAATGGGCAAATCCAGCCAAGAGGTGAAGGCAAAAGTGCGGTTCAGGGAGAGTGTTATCTCGAGTGGAAGATGAGGGGGGCGATTTAAAAGGGAAGCGGTAAAGGTAACTGCGGTAGCACCTCGGCCTTGAGTTGAGCAATCGTGCACCAATCGTGTGTTATTGTCATAGAAAATGATCATACAGGAGACACACACACATGGAATCCCTACATCCGCCTTTACCCGTGGATGCAGAGATTCCAAAGCAAAACCCCCGACATGAGGAAAACTCAGCACAGGAAGACTCACGGTCTCGGAATCTAACCCGAGACCTTTTTGTTGAAAGGCAAGAGCGCTAAAGGGCCCATCTCACCGGACAAGTTGGCGACCTTCAGGTAGTCTCAGTAGAGACATACCATCTGATTTCAGTGGGGACCTCACAGAGACCCTTTTCAAGTCTCCATGTAGTCTCTGCATGGTCTCCGAGAGGTCTACACGGTCTCAAACAGTTGTGTCATGAATACTATTTGTTGTCCTCAACCTGTGACGTCTCTGCGATGTCTGCGAGACCTGTCGGATAATACCAAGGAGATCAAAGAGACTATAAAACTCTTTGAGATCTCAGAGACGACAACAACAAATACTGTTTCGCAGCATTGCCACAGCTGCTTGAGACCACGTCATAGATATATTAAGATGAGCGGGTCCCGTTCAGCCCCAGGTACCAGAGTCCTGTGTGAACCTTAATGGCCGCTCTGCCTCCTCCTATGCAGCCTGTTCCTTAAAAGGGCAAAAAGGCGGGAAGCCCTGCACTCATGGGGTGGGCGGAGCCTCCACAGAGCTGATTGACAGGCCCTGGAGCCAGTCAATGCACTGAAAATGCTTCCAAATTTCGAGCTGATAACCAAATACTAGCGTGGTTAAAAATATTTCACCTTCCCCAGTGCTGTCACATGGGTCATAGAGATTTTTAGAAAAAGAAAAACTCTTTGGAGCCAGGCTTTTAAGCTGTTCTTGGGATGTTTAAAGTCCCATTAGAATCAATGCTCCCAAGTGTCACTTGGAGTCGCCCCTGGCCACCAGGGGGTGGTATTACAGCAATGTCAGCTCCCAACCAATAGACTGTATATATAAATGGACAGCTTCTGCTCACTCCTCCCCGTTTACCATAATGACCACGATCGTGGGGCAAATCATGGCGGATTTACAGACTCCTCCTCCCCAGCTCTGACGAAGCATGTTCCTAAAAAGGCATAAGGGCGGGATCTTCACTGTAGACTCCGCCCTTGTGTGACGTGTAGCTCGCGCAGCTCCAATGCTAACAGTCCGACCCTCATTAAGTACGAGATTTCAAAAATTCTTCTTACGAAAACCAGCCTGGTCCCCTTAATTGTAACTAACCCAGCGTTATCACAGGAGGAATATCTAGCTCTAGATAGTTCCAAAAAAAAATGTGACCAGGCTTTAAAGTTGTATTTAACGTGTCTAAAGTCCAATGCTTTTCAATGGGGGACCAGTGGCGATATGGAGGTACTACAGCAATGGCGGCCTCTAGTGTTGTGGTCATAAAGCAGAGCTGCCAGCGGCCATTGTCCCCACCACGATTGGACTTCTCGGAGATCAGACTTGGAGACTTGCTTTATCTAAAGGGGACGTCTCGGAGACATCTCTGGGCGGCAACTCGGGTCTCCAGCTCGTCTCGTGGCTGGTGAGGTCGGCCCTTTGTGCGGCAGCCCCTTCGTCAGAGCTTTAAGCATCTTCAAACTACAACAAAAGCTGAACCATTGACTCTGTTCACGCTTAGCTTGTTCTACAAATTCACTTCTTCAAAAAGATATTAAAACCCGGCAGCACACTGTGTTTGCGAGAGTCAGAGGGCGCAGAGGTTACAACTACATACGTACGCGGATGATGCACTCCAGAGAAAACACACAAACGGAGGTCAAAGGGGAAAAGAATAAATAAACGAACATTTTGTGTCAGAGGTTGGGCTCCTTCTGACACCGGCACACAAGCTCAAAGCTGCTTCTTGTTACAACCTTCATAGACAAAGACAGGCCAATAATAGAGCCATACAAAAGTGTGGGAGTTCAGCTTTGATCCCTCTCCACCTCTGCAATAACGGCACAAGGCGGCAGCAGCTTCAGCACCAACACCACCGCTGCAGACTTCCATGGCTCCATGACACGTTTCTTCATGAGCCTCGATGACAACGCGCCGTATCCGTCTTTGCTTCCCCCCCCCGACACACGCTGCGGATCAGAGCTCACACACTCGGCGAAATAAATAAAATGTTAGAAAAATACATCTGTCACGGCGCGTCCTACGCTCAGAGTAAATGAGCTCTGCTTTTCTCTGTCTCTGATGGAAATGAGACTTCAAACGGACACTTTAATGGCGGAGTCGAGAAATAAGTGCTTTTCACAGAGCCGTGTTTTTCATTACGAACTGCAAAAAATGTAGCGGTAAATATGTCGGGTTCCAACGCAAATGCTACCGGGCTCGTGACCCCTCCGTGTGTGTCCTGATACCGCCTCACAGGTGAATGAACGCTCAATTTTCCCCCCGAGCGCTCCACCATAGCCCCCTCCGACCCCACCGAGCGCCCCCGCGAGCTGATAGGGTTCAACAGTTCACCGTGTTACGCCGGAGCGCCATCTGCTCCAGGTTCAGCTCTATTTAACATCATCATTGGCCATTTCAGAGAGGTAAGAGCCTCTCAGCCAATCAGGGGGGAGGCCGACCGGGCCAAAGGAGCGCTCGTCTAGCGGCGGCTTGTTTGCACACGGAGTAAAAGATCAAAAGACGATTGACTGATGCCAGGTTGAGATCCAATATGGCCGACGGCAGGCTGGTTTGTTGTGATACTGTCGGCGTCGCCTAACAGGTGGCTCCTAACCGCATAAACGAGGGGACCTGTCATGTTGCCACAGGCAGAGCAGCTGGTGATGGTGTTATTCACTTGGCGCAGAGCGGGGCATGAATACAGTCAGGCAGACGCTGGGGGTGAGCTTCACGTCTGACGCCGTACAATAGTTATTTCCACTGAAGGTGAAATTGGACTAAACTGCGACCGAACTGTGGGTAAACGAGGTCTGAACCGTGACGAGATCCAACCTGAACGCCGGCCTCGTGAATAAATGATGATGAATTAAACAGGGTTAGGCATCTGTGGCCTGTCTGAGGTGGGGTTTCTCTTGCAAAAAGGGAGAAGAAGAAGGAGAAGAAGGAGAAGAAGGAGAAGAAAAGGAAGAGGAGAAGAAGAAGAAGGAGGAGAAGAAGAAGAAGAAGGAAGAAGAAGGAGAAGGAGAAGAAAGAAGGAGGAAGAGAAGAAGAAGAGGAAGAAGAAGAAGAAGGAGAAGAAGGAGAAGAAGAAAAGGAAGAGGAGAAGAAGAAGAAGGAGGAGAAGAAGAAGAAGGAGGAAGAGAAGAAGAAGAAGAAGGAGAAGAAGGAGAAGAAGAAGAAGGAGAAGAAGGAGAAGAAGAAGAAGAAGGAAGGACAAGGAGAAGGAGAAGGAGAAGGAGAAGAAGAAGAAAGAAGAAGGAGAAGAAGAAGAAAGAAGAAGGAGAAGGAGAAGAAGGAGAAGAAGGAAGAAGAAGGAGGAGGAGAAGAAGAAGGAGGAAGAGAAGAAAGAAGGAAGAAGAAGAAAGAAGAAGAAGGAGGAGAAGAAGAAGGAAGAAGAAGAAGGAGAAGAAGAAGAAGGAAGAAGAAGGAAGAAGGAGAGAAGGAGAAGAGAAGAAGGAGGAGGAGGAGGAAGAAGAAGAAGGAGGAAGAAGAAGAAGAAGAAAAAAGAAGAAAAAAGAAGAAGGAGGAAGAGAAGAAGAAGGAGGAAGAAGGAGAGAAGGAGGAGAGAAGAAAGAAGGAGGAAGAAGGAGAGAAGAAGAAGAAGAAGAAGAAGAAGAAGAAGAAGAAGAAGAAGAAGAAGAAGAAGAAGAAGAAGAAGAAGAAGAAGAAGAAGAAGAAGAAGAAGAAGAAGGAAATCTATCTATCTCTATATCTATCTACAACACACAAAGAAAGTCGGTGTGGCTCTCCGGGCTAAAACACTGCAGCACCAGAGCACTTCAATGCAAACATGAAATTGTCTTTTCTTACATGATCAAATCTCCATTGGTTAATCGTGTAATGATTAACCAATGGAGATTTGATCATGGGAATTCAAGACCATCCCAATCTCTGTTTGGATAATTCCAGCCTATTCCCATCAAAATGTTACCAATAAACATCAACCATAGACCGCCTCTGACGCCTCCGATCGATCTGAAGACACAAACGTGCCATTTCCCTTTCGCAATTACCCAGAGGCCCCGGCATTTCTTATAAAGAGCTCAGCTGACACTTGCCATGAATACTTATAACAGTGTTCATGCTGTGAATGAGGCCAGGATGACCATTAAAGACCTTGAGGAGACTTGATATCGTATTTTCGCCAGTGGAGGATTCCCCAGAGACACTTATTGATTGGAGACGTACTGCTCAGTGCGCCTCGGTCCCAGCGTTCGGCCTTCGCTGCACTGTCAGGGGAGTAGAGCGACTATAGTTAGCAGGAGCTGGGAGGAATATTAACAAGAAGAGACTGACATTTTTAAGAAGAGAGAAGAGCTGGAGCTGGATCGTAAAGATGTCTGTGTGGTGTTCAGGGTCATCAGCAGTTTTAAAGTGTATCCGTTTCAACAATAGGTGTTTCCTGGTAGAAGTGGTTTGGATTATATTGTTGAACTTTGGCCCAGTTTAGACCAGGTTTTGTCCTGATCTGAGGCCAGGGAGAGTTTTATGAGGTGGTATTTAAGTACTTGAGTTTTAAGACCTGTACTTATTACTTTCTACAATATTACAATTCTTTTAGTTATCCAAAACCTAAATTTGGTCACACGTTTGGATCATTTTAAAAGCCTTAACCCCTTAACGCCTATTGGCGTAAATCGGCAACATACCTCTTCTTGCCAGACTGTGGCTAAAATAAGGCACGTTTTCCCTTGATACCTGTTTGCGCACATCCATGCCGTACCTAGGAACGTTTTGCAAGCACTAGTTTCTCGTAGGACCGGTCAGAGAAGGAACCACAAGCGGGTCATGGTAGCTATTTAGCGGAAATAGCATTTCTGCAAATCGAGGCAGCAACTTTGATGAAATCTTCAAATGTAAATTGAGTTGTGCTAAAATAAAATTATGCAGCAGCTCCTTGTTTCCATCTTTAGATTATTGATTGGAATGAACTTCGTGTGATGGATTTTTTTTTTGTTATTTGAAGATTTAGGTACGTTGTCAATCGGCAACATCAGGCCATAAAGGAAAACTGCAGTAGCTCCATCTGGTGGCCACAGTGACCGCATTTTAGTAGTATTTAGATGTATTACAGCTAAAACGTTTTTTAGAACATGCCATTTTAGTGAAATTCTATAATCATTGTAACAATAACATACAAAGATATAAAAAAAAAAGTTAGCCCTTTTTTTACACAGAACAAAATGAAACCGTTGGTGTTGTTTGCAAAGCGACCACAAGGTGGACCTACTGGACCACAAACAAGAGTTCCACGTCCGAAAATAATGTGCAATTATAATATAATTTGCAAATAAGTAATGGTAAATAGAGGTATCTGATGTACAATGTATTATAAAACCTCAGGAAAGGGAGCAAAATCTGATAATTAGTCATAAAAATTGTAGATATTTTGTAGATAAATTGTCTGCACCTTTATAAAGTGCTTTTTTTCACCTCCCTACATCAGGTGATGAAAGCAGCAGCAGCAGGGAAGGCACTGATGACAGGAACAGCAGTGATGAAGATGTTACTGAACATCCTGATGCCCTTCCTGTTACCAGTGCTGCTGCTGCAGGATGACATCAGCTGCTCAAAATCAACACTTTGCAAGAATTTAGTGAAAAGCGTTAGCTCTGTTTACTGTTCTAATATCCTAACCTGAATACACAAGTGTTCAGTGTATCTTGCAGTGCATTTACATTTGTAATAATTGTGAATAAATACATTTTGTCATTTTCATACATTTACAACTTTTGCCTGTTGTTGCCGAATTACAACATACCCAAAATTGCACTTATGCCTGTTGTTGCCGATTGGCAACATACCTAAAACTATATCTATACTATGTGCGACATAAAAATTTACAATCTCCACTTAATTTAGCATCAGCTTGAAAGCAAAAACACTGATAATAGATTTTTTTATATAATGGGAAATTAGTTCAGGCGTTAAGGGGTTAAACTGAACCCGTGAAGAGGGTGAATTCTCGGTTTTAGAAGCTGTGAAGTTATTAGTCGAACTATTTATTATAGATTTGTACTTTCATTTAAGTAAAAATACACAGAGTAATACACTGATAAATGTAGCTTTTTAATAAAACTCTAGATCGGACATGACGCTCGTTGACGTGGCAAACGTGGCGGCCATCTTGTGACTGGCTTGCGAGACGTAAAAAAAAAACGGCAGTTGTAGCTAGTGCTACATCTTCATCGGGAGATTCGGGAGTTTTCCCGGTGGGCCGACGTACTTTTGGGCCGGATGGGCCAATCACACCGAGATAAGGCCCATAATACCTTACACCGGCCCACAATTAACGGGAAAGACCATCAGAATCTCTATCATTACATTTATGCAATTACACAACTCCTCCACTAGAGGGATGTGACGCCTTTTATACCCCTCTGGTGGCGCTTTCTTGAGTCATGGTTCCCAGATAATCTCGTATAATGAGCGATGGGCTTTTCGGACATAACACTCATGCCCCTCACATTGTGAATATTAGAGGAAATTGTTTATTGTAACTCCCTGCAGAATCTTAGACCTCTATTTTTTATACATTTTAGACAAATGATTGCAAAGAAGTGCATGCTGGGAGCTGTCAGGTGACTCTGTCTTGCCCCTCGTCGTCAGTGCAGTTTGGAAATCTTCCAGTTTCCATTGAAGGGATTTACAATGTTTGGCCTTTTTGGGATTTCTATTTCACTAACACCTCTCTGACTCTGTGGTGAGTTTTACCATTTCATCTTCATCTACAGTGGGATCATTTGGTGGTTTTGAAAAGTTTATTTGTGCTGCAGTCGCGAGTGAAACTTCACTAACGGAACGCACATTTTAAGATTGTTAAGTCATTTTACAAAAGTTCCTTCAAGTTATAAATGACAAGATTAAAGTGTTGAGTGTGTTATTGTTTTGCTCATCACCTCGACTATTGCAATGAATATGACATTTTTTTTTTTTTAGAGGGCCGGTCTTGACCCAAAAGTCCCGGGCCGATTTTTTCTGCCAGTCCAGCCCTGAATGAACGATATTCTAATGTTCCGAGTTGTATTAACATTTTGACATAAGGTCGGTCACAATCACTGAAGTCATGAAAAATAGATCCAAACATTATCAAGGAAGTAAGT
Source organism: Gobius niger (assembly GCF_951799975.1). NCBI lineage: Eukaryota > Metazoa > Chordata > Actinopteri > Gobiiformes > Gobiidae > Gobius > Gobius niger. Next base: position 3,442,466 of record NC_136871.1, on the reverse strand, counting down.
GGTGTTTTCCATTACTTTGCACTGGGTTAGAAGGGCCAGTCACAAGATGGCCGCCAGAATTGCCATTCGTTCCAACGCACTCCTAAAGCCATGTCCTAACTGCAGTTTGATTAAAGCTCTTTGGGCAAGAACATAACAAACGTATCTACGAAGCATCATCAGAGGAATCAACACTAAACATTCACAAACACGTTTTCCAAAGGCGCTTTCTTCACCTCGAAAACCTCTTAATACAAACGATTTGCATATCAAAAAAACCAGGGTCCGTATCAGAATTATTTATACATTCTGCCCTGTTTTGAAAAAACGTGCCCCTCTGCAGCGAGCGCGATAACGTTACACACCGAAGGAATTACGGGGCGGGAGAGATATTAAAAACATAATCTCATTTTACACAGCGCAGATTTGATTCTCCGCCGACGCACCGTTCGCAGACTTATTAAATACTGATCCACGACTCGCTGTTTACAAATCGGGGACAAAACCTTCCCAGATCATTCCCCACTTTCTCTTCATATTGTTTTATCGGAATCCAATTGTTTTCTGTGCTTCACTTTACTCAGATGACGCAGAATAATGGACGGTGTTTCTCATTGACGTCAAGCGTTGGTCGACATCTGCGGACGTTTCATCTCCGTGGATTTAGGACGTGATGGTGTGAAACGGGATTACTAATCTCCCCTCTGCTGATCCCTGATTCTTGTACCGCGTGTGTCCGTCCATTCTGTTGTTGGTGGGAGAAACTTGTTTTTATTTGGGGACGCCGCTGATTAGAAAGAGATGTTGTATTGGTAAATGCTATCATGGTGGTAAATATCTGACGGGAAGTGGTTTTGCCAATCACGCTTAGCTTTAAAGCCCAGAAATAACAAGAAAACAGGGTGGAAATAGCAAGAAAACTAAGGAAAACAATGGATTATGTATTTTGTTACCATGTTATTTCCACAGGTTTCTGCTATGACTTTGGTGGCACATTGTCCGCAATTAAAAGGTGCATTATGGACCTTTTTATGAGGAAAAAAACCCCAAAACATTTCACTGGTGCAGCTTTTAGTGACCCACCGGCTGCATGAGTGATTAGCTCAGCATCTTAAAGGGATGTTTCAGGATTTTTGACATAGGGCCTCATTTCCTAGTTTTCCAGAGTGTTGCTGGTACCTAGAGATATTTTTTTTGTAATTCATGCAGTTCTTATGTTTGAAGAGTTTCGTGGCGCTAGGCTAGTGCGAGGCTAGCACATTTCTACGGTATCAGCTAGCCTGCATTAAAAAACAGTGTGACCCGCTCCACAGAGCACCTGAGGCAAATCACTTATAACACCAGACTAACCATAGAAACGTCTGTGTCCATAGAGTAATTTTTGGAATATAACTGACCTCGCATCACATGAATGATCACATTTTGAGGGACTATTTTCTAGCAGATCACTCCGCCGCCGCGTAGCTTATACAACCACGAAGCTGATGCTGCTCTCTATCGACACAGACGGTATGGTTAGTCTGGTGTTATAAGTGATTTGCCTCAGGTGCTCTGTGGAGCGGGTCACACTGTTTTTAATGCAGGCTAGCTGATACCATAGAAATGCACTAGCCTTGCATTAGCCTAGCGCCGCGAAGCTCTTCAAACATAAGAACTGCATGAATTACAAAAAAAATATCTCCAGGTACCAGCAACACTCTGGATAACTAGGAAATGAGGCCCTATGTCAAAAATCCTGAAATATCCCTTTAACTTTCCATGACCTCCGAGCTTTCGTCACCAGCCGAGTAACCAAACACTGCTCCTCAGCAGAACCCCCTCCCCACTGATGCCACAGACAGCGTGTGGAGGGGGCGTGTCGGAAAGGCTCAGAGGTTCTTAAAGAGACAGAGGCCTATTTCAAGACATTCACTACGGCCATTTTGAGAGAGACATTTTATACAAGGCAGTTATTCTAATTTACTGCATTTACAGACCAACAGAAGGTTTGCTCATCATTGTAGTGTGATATAGACTGGTGCTATGGGACTGAAAAAAGCAGAATACCCCCTCTTTAAGAAAATTAGAAACCAGGCTTTAAAGTTGTTTCTACGTGTCTAAAGTGCAATGCTTTTCAATGGGAGACTAGCGGCTAAATGGAGACACTACAGCAATGTGTGTCTGATTGGCTAGTTGTAGAATGACCCTCCTCATGAGCGGGTCCGACAAAAAACAAAATAAACACTGCTAGCATGTGACGCCCGCAAACAAAATGATTTCACCTCTATATAATATTATAGGCCGTTAGAATGTTGTGATGTCATGTGATCGCAACCGATTCCTGTGCTGTAAAATGCTCCCAGATTCTCTCTCTCATCTCCAGATGTTGCTGAACTCTCTCACTCCTCCGCCTCAGATTTTCAACAGAACAAGTGAACAATCTGTCTCTGTGTTCAGGAGCAGATGGAGAGTGCACATCAGGTAAAACAGAGGATCGAGCACAAGAAAACTCTCACCGTGCAATATCAAACGGTCCTCTTAGGGCTGTGCAATTAATCGAAATTCGATTACAACAGTAAACGATTACAAAAGTAGTATAAGTATAAGTAAAATCGATTATAATTGTTTTGTTTTTTTCAATTGTTTTGTTTTTTTTCTTTCAATTTTTTCTTTTTTTTTGCAAAGCAGACTTGCGTTATTTCAGGCCGCTGGGATTGTTTTCCCTTCGCTTTTCACGTGCCACGGCTCATGCTTTTGTCTGACATAAAAACAAACGGCGCTGTGTGATGATGTCATCAGGCCGCACTGCTCAGTTTGCTTGCGCAGGTGTGAGGGCCGGCCAGCAGGGGGCAGGTGTGAAACAGGGACCTCTCTTTAATCGAGGCGTACTTGAAATCATTTGTACTTTTATGACGGTCCAGAAAACATAAAATATCATCATAGTGTTTTGATTAATAAATAAATAAAATAAAGATAGACTTTTTTTTTAAAGCAGTACTAAGTAACTCTTCCCCCTAGAGGCCATAAGCGCAACTGCAGGTGTCGTAGCACGTTACGATGTTTTAACTTATTAATTGTCTTGGAGAGCAAATACTACGCTGACAGGAAAGGCGAAGGCAGAGAGGGATACTGTGCATCCAATTATACAATGGAAATATTTTTTTCACTCAATCTTGGCTGTAAATACTGTTTAAAGTGACGTTAGCCCGCAGTTAGCTTTGCCCGTTAGCCAGTTAGCTTCTTCTTCGTGATTACATTAGTGTGTATTGCTTTCTCCGCACCGGTGGCAGTCAAGTTGCAAACATGGTTTTCTGGCCAGAGACACCAGGGGGCGATGAAAGACCCTCCAATCATCCCATAAACACTTGTATTACCCCCACAGGGACTACGAAACGGATTTATTAAGGTGAACACGTTACTTAGTACTGCTTTAAAGGCAACGGATAATCGTTTGAATAATCGTGATTTCACTTATGACAAAAATAATCGTGATTATTATTTTTTCAATAATCGAGCAGCCCTAAGTCCTCTTTCACATCTTAGAATCTCCATCGGTCACTGTAATGGGGAATTCAATCTCCATCTCTGTTTGGATCATTCTGCAAAGCCTTTTGTGTTAAACGAATTAAATGTCATCAGTAAACAGTCTTGCTTGGCGTATTTGAAGATCTAACAAGTGTCTTTTTTACAACAACAAAGCCCTTGAATTTCTTATAAAGAGCTTTGTTGACACTTTGGTGCAAAACAGCTCAAAGTTGCTTTTGTTGGAGCTCCACTCTCCAGGATTTTGTTTTGTTTTCTGACTGACTTTAAGCAACACTTGTGTATGCCCTCGCAACGGCACTGTGTTAACAGACAGTAACGACTCGCATTTCCCTTTTAAAAGTCTGACTCAATCTCGTGCAAACGCTCCGAGTGAACTAACGTGAAAACGTGGAGGACGTTCCAGAACAATGTCATGTGTTTGTCATTGTAAAAGAGGTGGATTTTCCCATTAGAGCTGTGAATGTGAAGCGGGGTGAGGGCCACGTGTTGCATCACTGTTGCTCCGTGTTCGTTAGAGCGAGACGGAGCTCAGACTTAACGATAACAGAGATGGAGAAAGACATGCCCCGCCTCCATCAGAGACACTGCTGTTATATGTCTCTGCAAAGACTACGGCTCAGATCCCCACACAGGAAACAGGTCTGAGAAATTAGTCACCGAACATGTGATAGATACAGACGGCGTCTCGTCATAGAAGGGGGCGTGACTTTGCCGAGGGGGAAAATAGAGTTCAGGAATGTGACGTCATATCGCTAAGCATTATGGGATTAGCAGCAATTGTAAACTAATGGAGATTTTGAGTTATTGTTCACATTAAAACACTTGGACACCACAGTGAGTTATATATACACTGCTCACAAAAACTTAGGGCACACTCAAAAAACACAATGTAACTCCAAGTCAGTCAAATTTCTGGGATATCAGACTGTCCAGTTAGGAAGCCACGCTTATTGTGAATCAGTTTCACTTGGTGTTGTGGAAATTAAACAGACAACAGGTGGAAATGAGCGGCAATTAGCAAGATCACTCCAAAAGAGGAATGGTTTTGCAGGTGGTGACCACAGACCATTTCCCTGTCTTCATCCTTTGTACCGTATTTTTGGAACACTTTTGCATTTGTCCAGTGTTCTCACCACTAGAGGGATCATGAGGAGCATCTACAACCCACAGAAGCTGCTCAGGGAGTGATGCTCATCCAAAATGGCACGTCCATTCGTGCTGTGGCAAGAAGGTTTGCTGTGTCTCCCAGCGCAGTGTCCAGAGCCTGGAGGAGATACCAGGAGACAGGCCAGTACACCAGGAGACCTGGGGGGGCCGACCGAGGCCAACAACCCAGCAGCAGGACCGCTATCTGCTCATTTGTTGCCAATGTTAGCAAATGTTGGAAAATCTATGCTAACAGCTGCAAAGATGGCGGATCTCCATGGTAACTGTGGAATTTCCTGAACTCTATTTATGGGCTGTTGAACCACTTTGCACCTCTCTAAGCCTCTGTATCTGTATGTAGAACAATATATTCATAATTCAGACTTGTTAAAGTAATGGTGGAGAAACAGGAGACAGTTTTTTCCCCTCTATGTTACGACATGTTGTCCTTATCTCTTAGGTCTGATATATTTGGGGATCCTTTCACAGTTTAGCTGAGCTGGTGCAGCCATGGCCTTCTCCGTATACTCTCCATAGGACCATTAGAAAACACGTGAATCATCATAACTATTATTTACGTCGTCTCTAACAATCCGAACTGTATTTCTTCCACAATAACAATCACGGTGCATGCTCCGGGCGGGCCGTCTCCATTCTCTCCATGTGAATGCTACATATTGATCTCATTTGGATGCGACTGCGGACTCCGAGCCGGGCCGTGGACTCTCATTCCCCACTGGACGATAAACATGACGAGTGTGGCAGCAGTTTACCGCGCGGCCATTCTCTTCCGTCGCCCCATTGTCGGAGTGAAGGCTTCGTCGCTCAATAACATTCATATTGTTCTGTCACGTCTTTGTGCCGCCATAAAGCGCTAAAGGGATTAGCGCGGAGTGAAGCAACGTTCAGCCCTGGCATCATTATTTCAGATTGGATTAAAGGAGACTGCGCGGCTAAAGGGAATGACACTTGTTTGTGCGCAGCGAGCAGTTCCATTCGCGAGGGCCGTAACACAAGCACAATGCATGATAATAAAGGACAATAGTAGCTTTCTAAATGTCAAAGTGCTGAAATTACACGAGAATCTGCTTTTATTCTCTACCTTTCATTCGAAGCCATGCTTTTACAGCTGCACTGTGTGTTGCAAATAGAGTTTGGGATTGCATTGTCAAAACCGCAAAGTATTCTGGATTCATTCATTCCGTAATAAGTGAAATATTGGATTCATTGTTCACGTGAAAGCATTTGGACAGTTGTCATAGTGTTTGCTTATGTATATCTATGGACCAAAAATCGCTGTATGTTGAGCCTTTTCTTTTTTGTTAGATATTCATGCCAGTTTTAGTTTATTGGTTGGAAAAGCTCAGTAACTACAAAGATGAACTAAACCAGGTCTAAACATCTTGTGTTAATTTTGACAACATATTGGAATTTAGTTTTAGTCTTTTGACGAAAATGTAATTCGATTTTAGTCTAGTTTTAGTCGACTAAAATTGCAAGTAAATTTAGTCGATTAAATTTATGACGAATTTAGTCGACTTTGCATTGATAATATTCATTATAATCATATTTAATCTTGTTCCTCTGCTTCATGGAGCTGCTCCACATGAACAAAGCTCAGAGCTGATCCTTTGGCAGAGAATTTACTTGATCTTTTCATTTTTATTTAGTCTCATTTTAGTCGACTAAAATATCTGGACATTTTAGTCATAGTTTTAGTCTCATGAAAAACTTTTAATTTAGTTTTAGTCCAATTTTAGTCGTCAACAATATCACTTTGACTAAAATGAAGACTAAATATTTTAGTCGACGAAATTAACACTGATTTCGATCCATTTCATCATAGTTTTGTCCTGTTATGTAGCTCCTTAAATCAGCACTAAGTAACTCATGCCCCTAGAGGCCATAAGCACCACTGCAGGTGTCGTAGCATGTTGCATTTTTGATTCATTATTTGTCCGTGAGAGTAAATCCTACGCTGACAGAAAAGACAAAGGGAGAGAGGGATGTTGAACATCCAATTACACAATGGACATCATTCTTTTCACTCAAACTTGGCTGTAAATACTGTTTAAGTGGCGCTAGCCTGCAGTTAGCTTTGCCGATAGCCTGCTAGCTTTGACTCCATGAGTGCAGCGATTTTTGGTCCATTCTTTGATTACCCACTGCAGAAATAGCATTTTCTGTGTTAAGCTGCTCATTAATAAAATGGTCTGTACTGATGGCAACAGTATAGTCCACAATGTTACGCAGTGTGCCTTTAACATGTACCTTTATTGACATCAACAACCTTTGCACTAAAAGTTGGAAAACTGGGAAAGTTGATGTACGACAACGCTCTGTGATTGATAAAGGAGTGAAACAGCGCCCCCAATTTGATGCTGGTGGCCAAAAAGTGTACTGCATCAATATTTACCATTGAGAATGAATGGGAAAGAGTTGGTATTAACCACACGCTGCACAAAAGTAGGTCACCCTCTGGCGGGCCAATGACATTGTTCCGACGGGCCATGTTTTGGCCTGCGGGTCCCACTTTGGCCACCCCTGCATTAGTGTGTATTGGTGAAAGACCCATCCCATTAACACTTGTATTTCCCCCCAGTGGGACTACGAAAAGTATTAATTAAAGAAAACAAGTTACTTAGTTCTGCTTTAACGTTCGGTTCTATAGAACGTTCTACAAACTTGAAGGAAAATGCTATTGGAAAACCAGTACAGATGATTGTAAATATGGTCTTTTATTAGATTGTATTGTATCGTTGTGGTTTTAAATGATAGTGTTGAATAACTGTGTACACACATTACTCTTTCTCTTGATTTTTTGGGAAATAAGGATTTGGTAAATATTTCTGAGGAACCACACGGCAAAAAGTACCCTTCTAAAAACAAGGGGAAAAAAATCTTTAAAAAAGACGTTTTGTCTTGTTTAAAGGAAAAAATTCTGCCAATGGGGTCAGCATTTTTTTCTTGCTAAGAATTATTTTTCCTAGAATACTTTTCTCATCATAAAACAAGAAAGAAACACTAAATGTAAGCAAATACATAACTAGAATTAAGCAAAATGTCCTCAGAAAATGGAAATGGAAGGAAAACATTCTTATTTAGTGAAAAATTGAGGGGTATTTTACTTAAATGTTGCTTCTTAATTACTAATTTTTGAGCAAAATATTCCTAATAAATACGTACGCAGACACAGGGAGAACATGCTCCACACAGAAAGGTCCCGTCCTGGTGGGAATCGAACCCAGGACCTTCGGAATGGAATGTATTATCTATCTGTGAGAATCAGTTCTTACATTAAGAGTTGCTGTGATCGTAGTTTTTCTTAAAATAAGAAAAAATATTCTTTGTCTAAAGCTTAGCATGTTTTTTAGCAAATTTATCTGAACAAGAAATGGCTCGATTCTATTTCCTGAAACAAGATTTTTTTTCTCAAGAAAACTTTGCTCGGCAAGACATTATTACTTTTTCTTAAAGTAAGACATTTTTTACTTGCTTAGAATCCACTTTTTGCAGTGCAGCAAAGATATGAGAGGATATAATTGAAGGGATTGTGTTTTTGGCCTCCTCGCACAAACCCAAAAGTGTTCCTCTACCTATGAATGTGCAAATCAAGTACTCGTGCTGCAATGAAGATGCTACAAGACCTCCATGTGGAAGATCGAGAAAGCATCTCCAGGCCCAAGATGCACTGCAGTCACTGACAAATCATCATTGTTTTTGTCGTTCATGTGGACACAAGACGGAAAGTTCAAACAGCCAGCGACAGCCAAGCAGGAGCAAACATGCAAAACCAAATGCAGATGGAGATGAAGATGGAAGGAAATCATACATAAAAAAAAAGCATTAGCAGCAAAGAGAGAGTGAGTCAAACCAAAACGGGGGGGGGGTATAGTGTCATATGGGGAGGGGGGGGGGTTAGTTCAATGATGGAAAATTGAAACATAAGAAAAGATTGTGCGTGGGAAGCAATAATCACCTTCGCTTGGGATGACTAGAATGTACGGCGTTGTTATTTGTCCCCTACCTATTACCACTAAGACCAAGGGCCGCCAGTCGCCGCCGGAGAGCAAGACAGAGAGAGAAAGAAAGAAAAACAAACAAACAAACAACAAAAAAGAAAAAAGGAAAAAGAAAGAAGAAGAAAATAGTCTAAGAAAAAAGAACTGTTTCCACCGGACCCCCTGGAGAGAGATTACACGGGTGAGACACAGCACTGAACAGTCAAGAGCGGAGGGGGGGGAAAAAAACTCAAGATGGAAGAGGAGCTGTGATGGGATTGGTTAAAAAGGAACCAGAAATGTACTCTCCGACTTTTACAGAACAAAGATATGATGGAGACTCTTCGGCTTTTGTTGAATGACTTTGATGCTGTGATGCTGCAGGTGTGGGGAAGTTTGCTTTGTGGCGGGAAATGTATCTACGTAACCTCCCAAACGTGGCCCAAAGCAAAATATGAACCTAGTTTGTCATATATGACCCACTAGGGGGTTTTGGGAGCGTCCGATGTTGGGAATTTTAAAGGAATGGACTGTATTCTCAGGATTTAGCACTTCAGGTCAGTGGTTCTCAACTGGTTCTCAACTAATTTATGTACAGAAAAAAGTATAGATTTTTTTGGCTTCTTTAAAGGGACTATACAGAGTTAAAAAAAAAATGTATTGTGTTTATTCCTCCACATACATGTTCCAGCCATGTCCTACACTACAAAAAGTAAATATCAAGCATTGGCTTAAAGGACTTGAACTGAGAAAATGTACCTTGTTTTGAGCGGTTTTCACTCATTTAGACACTTTTTCCTAATCTGACCAAGATTATTTTGCTAGTTTGATGACAGCTCAGACTGGTTCTATGGTAAAACTCGCTTGAAATAAGAAAGTGAAACTGCCAATGGGACAAGACCATTTTTCTTACCCCATTGACAGAGAAACCTACTTGAAATAACGGGGAAATGTATGGAAACGAGTCAGAAACATCTCAGAACAAGTGAAATAATCTAGGTCAAATGCCCAACTAAATTTTAACTAGTCAAAACAACTACAATTTGGATTATTATGCTCAAACTGAGATGTTTAAACTAATCCAGTAAATTACTTTTTGCAGTGTAAGGAGTAGAATGAGCCCGACCTGCCTCTAAAATCCTGTTAATTTGGGTCTGAAGTGCCGTCATGCATGAGCTTAATATAGAGACTGCAGTTGCGCGTAAGACCTGAGGTGGCAGTAGTGAGTATAAAATTACCAATTTGCATTGAGTCCCTTAAAGGCGAGACACCACAAGTAAACAGGGGATTTTTTTTTTTAGTGATATCAATAAAAAAAAAAACGTCTGCTGTATATCACTGACATAAATATGAGGACAAATTTATTGGAAGTTTTCGGTAATTTTATGTTTTTATAAATAAATAAAATGTTTCATGCATAAAAATTCAGCGAAATCTAAATAATGGACAGACCCAGGTTTGAATGTATGTTTTTATTTTGTTGATATATCAGTAACAAAGATTTTTTTCATGAAGGATTTTGGATATCTTGTTCATAGGTGAAAAATGTAGTAACATTTTTGCCTTGTTTTTTTGTGCTCAAAGCTGAATAAATCAGGCTGGGAATTAGTTAAAAAATCCCGCTGAAAAACCTTTAAAATATTGTTGAGTCCTCGTTAAGACTCGAATGTTTGGAGTGGAACAAAAACCTAATTTTGAGAAATCCGGCCTTCAAGAGACTAGATGCAAGTTGGTCATTTTATGCTCACTACTGCCACCTCAGGCCATACGTGTAACTGCACCTTCTATATTAAGCTCGTAACACCTTTTTGAGTGACAGTGCAGGATTTTAGAGGCAGTTGTGGTGAACAGGCCTGAGCTCATTCTACAAATTAGGACATTGTTCGAACATGTAGGGGGAGGAAAATACTTCATTTTAACATTTTTAAACTCTGTATAGTCCCTTTAAAGTCTTGTAAGCTGTGGGCATGCGTGAGTGCATTTCTTCCGTATTTTCCCCGCGGGATTCTCCCAGAAAGGAAATGACCATATTTGAATTGTAGAGTCATCTCGGGAACCCTTCGCAGGACACGTGGATCTAAATCATATCAATATTTGTGAATAAATGCGTAACAAAACGTCATAAAATAAGCATCGTTCGGGGGAAAGTTTGGTCTTTTTTTAAACTCAACATTGACAACTGCGTGAAAAATCAATGTTTTCACCTGCCGTGTCTCGCCTTAATACTAATTCTGCAATAATGTTTGAGGGAAAGACAATATTTTGAACTATATTTTATAAGTCTAAGTAGTCTTTGGGTCGCGGCTCGTCATCCCAGGGTGATCATGGGTCAGGACGCTAAAACCAGTTGAGAACCACTGCTTTATGCATTGATCTCTGATGTGTTTAGTAACATTTCTCAGATCTTCCTAGGGGCCTGATTTTGCCCCCGGGCCGGATGTTGCCCCTGATATCCAGCATGCAATTAAACCTGAAAAAAGAGGAATGTGGCTTTGTTCACTCATCCGTGTCCACAGTTTTAGTACGGCAAGCTGAGCCGATACGAAAACAGACTGCAGGTGACACTTTGACGAAACAGCAGCATGTACAGCATCTGCTTTTTTAATATTTAACCGCAACAACTACTTCAAATGTTGAACGTGCCGTTGTAAGCGGTAATGGCCCTCCAACCTCTAAAGCAATCAGCAGCTTTTTGTCATCTCTGACTCCGCATACATGAATATCTACAGCAGTGTAGTTGTTGTAGCTCATTGGCTGTGACTTTATGGTTATGACCAGAGGCGGGTAGAGAAGCCAAGTAGTTACTTTAGAATATTTTGACTTAAAGGATTTTTGACTGAGGGCCTCATTTCCTACTTATCCCGAGTGTTGCTGATTCTGGAGATTTTTGTTTTTAAATTCTTGCAGTCCTTGGCCTCGCCAAGGGGGAAAATAGAATCTTTTAGGAAACACAATTTTCCACTCTTTTTAGACATTTTCTGGTGGAATATCAACTTATTTATCACATAAGTAAAGTCAAGTGTAAATCAGGTCCATATGGATATTTTCTCACAGCAGATTGCTCAGTAGAAGTGAAAAAACGGCAGTTGTAGCTATCGCTAGCTAGCCGTTAGCATTAGCCCGATGCTAATATGTAGCATCAGGTTAGCATTCTACATTTTTTATGTATTTATGGGCTGTTGAACCACTTTGCTCCTCCCCATGTCTTTGTATCTTTATTTAGTAGAACACTTGATTCATAATTCAGCGTTTGTTAAAGTAGTTTTTGAATAATTAGAGAAAATTTACATTTTTTCAAAATTGTTTTCCCCCTTAACTGTTTTCAAACATGACCATATATGGGCGATTCCAGAGATGCCGTCTGTATCTATATGGTCATGTTTGAAAACAGTTAAGGGGGAAAACAAGTTGGAGAAAATTCTAAACTTTCTCTAATTATTCAAAAACTAGTTTAACAAACGCTGAATTATGAATATAGTTTTCTACTAAATAAAGATACAAAGACATGGAGAGGAGCAAAGTGGCTCAACAGCCCATAAATACATAAACAACGCAGAATGCTAACCTGACGCTACATGTTAGCGCTGTGCTAATGCTAACGATAGCTACGAATGCCGTTTTTTTCGCTTCTGCTGAACAATCTGCTGTGAATAAACATCCATATGGACCCGATTTAGACTTGACTTTATTTGTATGTGATGAATAAGTTAATATTTCACCAGAAAACGGCTAAAAAGTGTGAAAAACTGAAGATTCTATTTCCCCCTTTCTGCATCAGTGCTATGGAACTTTACTTCCGTCTATGTCACTTCCTGTCAGTAGCTTAAAAAATCCAATCAAAATCTTTAAATTGCTCCTTCACTGAAATAAAATGATAATTATTACTTACAGCAAATGTTATCCGCCTAGATAAGTCATATTTTCAAAAGCATTAAAACCTATGCACTTTAAGCAAACTGAGCACGACCCACCTCTGGTTATGACCCATGACGAGCAAAGACACACTGGGCGCATGGGTTTGTGCGGAGTCGGGCAAAGGGACATAATAATGGAAAACACAACTGTAATGCTTTGACGTCCAGCCAGGTTTGGAAAGGGTTTGCCAAACATAAAGAGAAGTGACAGCAAAAGGGAAAGAACGAGAAAATGGCAGAATGAATCGATGGAAATGAAAGGCGTAGTGATGCGTTTGACTTGAGTTTCTACCTTTGGTTCGCTCTATTGCTTTCTTGAGGAGGTATATTTAGCGACCAGAGTTCAATAACAAAAACAGATCAGTGGATTCAGATCTAGACTATCAAGTTTGGTCCGTTCCAAGGTCAATGCACGACTCCTGTATTCCCCAAATACTTCAATTCATCTCAAAAGACCTGTAGTCGATCTGGTGTTTAAGTCCCGCTAGATAACATTGTTGATAATAAATGTGTTTTGTTTCTCAAGACGACGAGAGTGGAGCCGCAGCCGGGGGAAAACAAATGTGCACAAATGAGGAGCAAGCAAACACAACGGTAAAAAAGGCAGACGGTGGAGAGTGATGGAAAAATCAAATCAATGCGAGATGCAGATGAAAGGAGAGCAAGACGAGGTGCTGGAAATCAATACTGAACTCAAAAGCTTTCAGAGCGCACGCGGTGGTGTTTTTGGCCCGGGGATGATCGGCAAATGAAGCCGGGAGACGTGAGGGGAGCGAAAACAGAGGTGGATGAAATGTAGTTAGGGCCGACGCTGCGGAGAACTTATTACAGGGTCTAATGGAGGGGATCAATCAGCGTGAGAGGCGGCGCTTTGCTCAGGGAATGAACATGTACAGAGCGGGGAGTAAAGCATGATGGGAGGTGGAGTTTGTTCGATATACCGTAAATGCTCTAATACAGGCCTTTATTTACTCAAGGACATCTAGGACCAGGCCTTTATTGGAACCAGGCCACAATTAGAGACAGGCCTTTATTTCTATTTGAGGAAAACGGACGACCAGGAAAACGAAGAAAAACGAGATTTGTGTCCATTTGCACCTAAAATATTAGGTTCATTTATTAATTAACATTTCAAACCCTCTCCCAGCGGCTGGAACATTGACGCCTTTTATTTTGTCGGGACAACAGGAAGTGTTTCGTTGCTGTTAGCGGAGCTTTGACATCAATGTCACTGCAGGTTTCTGTTTCGTTTTTACCGTGGACCGGATTATTTGTTGTTATCTTGTGTAAAGGCGAGTTTAGACGGAGCGTTTGTGTTTGTGATCGATCATGAGACTGACCCGAGAGAAGACGAGACGCTCGCGCTGATGGGAGGAGTTATTTTGAGGCGTGGGACTGACCTGCACACGGAGCAGCTGGACGTGCTTTGAAGACGCGATGGAGACTTTATTAAAACCCTGGAGGGTCACACAACATTTGTTGCCCTGTTTCCAAATATAGTCACAGGAGGTTTGAAAAGTGGCTAAATCTGTGTCAAAGTTACGCTCGGATCAGCTCCTCCGCAGCGTCCCCCTCGGCCCGGGTTCCCGTTTGTTACTTCCTGCAGTTTTCATTTACACCAGTATGAGACAAATTCCTAACATGGGAAATATTTCTACCGCTATAGTTTCTAATAAAAGCCCCGGCCTGTTTTAGAGACCGGCTTTAATTTGCCTCCGCCAGCCGCGAACCCGGCCTCTGTCAGAGACCCGGCCTCTCTTAGAGACCCGGCCTCTAATGGAATACAGGCCAGTGTTAGAGAATTTACGGTAGTTCAGACTCTGATCGCGCCCTTTGAAAGTTATGAAGTGGGTGAAACATTGTAAGTACAAGTCGTCATCAAAGTCACAGTGAATGTTTTGTGTCAAAGGAAGAGTGCTCATACCTTTGTTAGCCAGGCGGACGCAGTTGATTTTGGTTTCCTGCGGAGAGAGAAACAAAGAGGAGAGATTAAATCCGTCGGTTTTGTCGACAAGAGAGATCAGTCACACTCAAGATTTTGCACAGTTCACGTTTCAACATAAATCACAAATCAAACCGCCTTTGCAACATTTGTCTGAAAAAGTCTCTCCTTTCAGATGTTTTCTGGCGGACTGTTAACTTATTTATCACATAGAAATAAAGTCACTGCAGCCGTTTCTCGTCAGCATTCAGTGAACAGTTTATGGAGGCCCGTATAGAAGGTTTTTGCACAGCTGCAGCCTCAGGAGGGTCCTTGATGTTCGGGAGACTCCAGAGGCACCGGCAGCTTCAAATGTTGCTGTTTTGTAGCAGCTGTTCTCTTAACCTCTTACCGTCCGCCTAAACCGAATGCATTCTCTCCTCTTTGCCTAAAGGCCAGAGTGAGAAAGCCTCATTTGAAAGCCAAGACCCACAAAACTGATGTTTTTCCTCGCGTCGTTGCCATGTTGTTTGTCAATATGTTCATGTTTTTTTCCTCTCATTTATGCCAACTTTTCTTTGTAACTTTTTGCTACTTTTTTGTTGCACTTCTGTTAATTTCTTGCTGCTCTTTTGACACTTTTTTGTTGGGTTTTTCTGTCACTTTTTATCGCTTTTTTTTTGTTTCAATTTATTGTCACATTTTTGTCTCTTTTTTGCGGCACTTTCATCAATTTTTGTCACTTTCTTGCTGCTCTTTTGTCACTTTTTTGTCACATTTTGCATTATTGTCACATTTTTGTCTCTTTTTTGTTGCTCTTGGTTGCTTTTTGAACTTTTTTTGCTGCGTTCACATCCTCATTGTCTTCTCATTTTCACGCTTTTTTTTCCCCCAAGAAGCTTTTAGATTTGGGTAATGCCAAACTGGAGAAAATGTGTTTGGTTCAGGTGGGAGTTAAGAGCTCAATCAGATGTGTTTGTCTGGCAGAAACCGTCCTCAATGTGCCATTATCTGCACAAACCCGTGTGTAGCCACAAATCTCTTAACAGTATGATTATTACGCTTCATCTTTCAAGAAATATCGAAGGTTTTCATACCTAGTCCAATTCAACTATTTCACGCTTTTCATCAGCAGAGATCCTTTTTCTTTCCCATACTGCCTGAAAATGGTCTGCATAATAAAGTGGAACATCCTTTTTCAGTAGTTTTTCCCTTAACTGGGCTTAACCTGAAAACTAATCATCACAGGCGTCTGAGATTAACGTCAGTGATTCAAAGAGCCCCGAGACACGACACCATCCATGAGTTTCATTGAAAACATGTATTTTGTTTTACCTTTAAGGCACTGAAATACAACTTGCATAATAATCGTTAACGCAGTGTAAGCACTTCTGCAGTCGAGGTAAATGAAGTTGTGAAGTACGAATGAAATAGAATATGTGGGGCATGAGAACAACATTATGACATGGTTAAAAGATATGTATCGTTAAGTTGGACCATTCCCAATGTTCCAGTGCGCTTTCTTTCTCTCCGTTATGGCATAATTCTCTCCAAACTACCCAAACTGTTTATTAATCCTTCCTCACAGGTGAAGAACCTGGGTGTGATCTTTGACTCTTTGACTCTGTGACTTATTCCACACATTAAGAATATCACAAAGATGGGTTTTTACCATCTAAAGAACATGGCCAGAGTCCACCCCATTCTCTCTAGGGCCAACATGGAGACACTCATGCATGCTTTTATCACTAGTCATATCCACTACTGTAATGCCCTGCTTTCTGGTCTTCCCAAAAAGAGGATCTCAGGTTTACAACTTTTACAAACTTCAGCAGCTCGAGTCCTGACGAAGACCAGGAGGCGGGACCACATTACACCGGTTTTAGAATCGCTGCATTGGCTCCCCGTGTGTTTCAGGATCGATTTTAAAGTTATTTTAATGTTTTTTAAATGTCTTAATGGTCTTGGTCCTTCTTATCTTTAAGAACTGCTTTTACCTTATGAACCTTCACGGCCCCTTCGCTCCTCAGGGGTCTCCTAGTTATTCCTAAAGTCAAGAAAAAGACTCATGGTGAGGCGTCTTTCCAATATTACGTCCCTCGTCTCTGGAACGACCTGAGGAGGAGCTCAGACCTGAGGAGGAGCTCAGACCTGAGGAGGAGCTCAGACCTGAGGAGGAGCTCAGACCTGAGGAGGAGCTCAGGGCTGAGGAGGAGCTCAGGGCTGAGGAGGAGCTCAGACCTGAGGAGGAGCTCAGGGCTGAGGAGGAGCTCAGACCTGAGGAGGAGCTCAGGGCTGAGGAGGTGCTCAGGGCTGAGGAGAACGTTCAGGTTTTTAAGAGCAGCTCAAGACCCAGCTTTTTAGTTTAGCCTTTAACTGACTAATCTATTAATTTAATCCTAATATATAAAATATATATGGGAGGTTGTGCAGGTGCATTGTTTTAAATGTTGTAATCTGTAAAGCACTTTGTGACACCTTTCGGCATGAAAAGCGCTTTGTAAATAAAGTTTGATTGATTGATTTCTTTCTTTCTCTCAGTTATGGCATAATTCTCTCATCCTGAATCCATCACGCGTCTCCTTCCTCCTGATGTGGTTCAAAGCGTGGAATCCGGCTCCTTTCATTTCTCCTTGAGCTCATCTGTGGCGATGCTGTACTACGACGCTGTCACCTTGATCTTCACTCAGTGTGATCCTCAAGATCGGCTTCCTCACACGAACTCGACCCATTTGTTTTAATCAAACGAGACGAACGCGGCGACTGTCAGTTTCTACATCTGAGCAGCGTCGAGGGCAATGCACAGAGTTTGTTTCTCTAAATTTAAATGTGCCGTGTGCTGTTGACAATCGAAACAAAGCGACTGATCGTACGAAAGTTCTCGAGATCCATCCGTCCGTTTTCCTCCGTCTCATCCGGGGCCGGGTCGCGGAGGCAGCAGTCTGAGCAGAGACTCTCAAAATGTCTGTTCAATTTGTTTTGTCAGGAACAGGATTTCTAAGTTTAGCAACAGCTTTGTTTTCCAGCTTTTAGGCTTTTAGTTTATCTCACAGATTGGCAGATGTAAAACTTCAAAGCAAAGACCTGATGGTAGTTTTCACAAGTACAAGGACATAGTATTTTCTTTCTGGCGTGACTTTTCTTCATGATTTTAGATTACGCTAAAGAAACATTTGGAAAGTTTGCAGAGAGTGAACACTGAGGTGAGGTTTTAGGATTCGGTTTGGGTCTGTAGCCTGCGAAACTGAACTGCCCTGCCACACAATCAAAATCCACTCTGCGCTCCAAGAAGCCGAGTAAAACCAGCGCGCCACGAAGGGGACAGAGAGAAAAAGGGCCACGTACAACTTCAAAAGGTCCTGTGTGGAATATAAACTTATATACCACACTTAAAAAAAAGTCACGTGTAAATCGGGCCCATATGGATATTTTCTCACAGCAGATGTTCAGTATGAGTGAGAAAACGGCAGTCGTAGCTCGTGCTAGCAAGCTGTTAGTATTAGCCCGATTCGGGTAAAAATCTCGCTAAAATCTGATGTTTAGTTGATTGATATGTGTTCATTTGCACCAACATGTCACCGTTTCTCTGCGTGGCCTAAAATGGACTTTGTTTTCGTGCAGTGACTGATTTTATCTGGACTCCAGTCCTGATAGGAGAAAAGGGGCGGGCACAATTCATGGTGGCACCCAGGCGAACTTCCAGAACAAGGTGAATAGACCTTTAATCGTTTGTAAACATTCCGGGCTTAGCTGGAGGCGGGAAAAAAACATATTTCTGAAACTCAACGGAGAGCTACTGAACCTTCTTTTTTCTCAGACTCATTAGCCAAAAATGCTGCACATACTGCTATAAAAGGAACATTTACTAAAGTCACTACTTCCGGGGTTAGCGTAGCTGTTGCGCCGACTCGGATGTTAGCATTTTTCTCTTTTGGTAAAAATTACTTTTATAGCAGTAGGTACACCATTTTTGGCTAATGGGCCTGATAAATAAGTATGTTCAGTAACTCTGCGTTGAGTTTCAGAAATATTGATTGTGGTATTCAAGAGTTTTTCGTAGTTTCTCAGGAGTACTTTGGCATCCGCACAGTAAAGTGAAGATTACTGCGCGGATTTCGAGCTACTCCTGGTATTATTACGCCTTACAATATAGTTCCCCCTTTTATCCGCTTAGAAAATCCACATTGTTTCATTGTGTGTAATTATACTTTGTAGTGGAACACTTCACGTAACCATATTTAAATAGGGAAAACGTGGAAGAGCTTGGTAGCTTCTATCTTGACCTGTTTTGGAGCTATAGAGGAGAGAGGGAGAGGCTAAATGCTAACGCCGTCTGCGCTGTGTTTACGTGACTGAAGGCACGGGGGAAGATCAGACAGGTCCTAAAGAACTCGTCAAAGCTCAGGTAAGAACATATCTCAGTATGTAAAAACGGTGGCCTATTCCTTTAAGACAGTTCCACATTTTTAGTTGTAGTTTTACACTATAAGTGATGTGGTGTTTTACATGGTTTACAGCATGTAGAGTGCAAGAATGGAAGTCAATGTCTGATACAGAGTCTATGAGCAGAGAACAGAGGCTGCAGCCAAAGGTAAAGGGAGTAAGATAGAGATTCCCAGCGGACGAGCGAGACGGGGTCTTGTTTACTTCAGCCGACCATGCACAGCTGGGGTTGGGCCTGGGTCGTGTTCAGATACATCTGCACAGGCAGCGGTTAGAGTCGGATTCTCCAGAGGTATAAACTCCTTTTCAAAGAGTCCTGCAGACCTGGACACATATCTGAATTTCTCCTTTAATGGATCTCTCTTATCATGTGTTTTTTTTCCCCACTTGTTTTACAGAGTGTTTTCAAAATGGACCCTAAGAAGAAGCATCCATTTGTTTCACTGTCGACTGTCGGACTCTTAACTTGTTTCTTTCATTGGCGCATTGAGTTGCTTTGTGTATGAAATGCGGTATAAATAAACACGCCTTGCCTTTCTTTCATTGTTTAATGTCTCGCTGTTTGAAGCAGATAGTTGGATTCTATTCCAGCTCCTAAACACAGTGAGTGTAAAGTCCCTAAAGTCTCTGTGTGAAGTTAAAGGAGCAGAAAATGTCTGTTAGCGGATGATGGATGAGGAGGCTCTCTCTACACGATAGATCACACCTGGCTCATGCGGACAGACAATACACGCCCAGCACCTGCCGAGGTTCCACATCACCCATTTCAATTTTCATTTCACTGACGGCACAATTAGGAGGTAATTACGTCGAGCTTTTTCTCTGTAAATGTTCGCTGTTTTCCAGGGGCTGCGTGTGTGTTGCAATGGGGAACTGAAGGCGCATCTATTTTGCATTTCTTTTATGTCCCGTCTCTGGAGTTGGACTTCGTCAGTGGGCTGTTCCTCTAAATGAGGCGCCCTGGGACCCGCGCTGTCCCACAGAGACACCGTCCACACGTGTCCTGACCGTCCTGTTTAGACGCTGAGGCTGCCGCGGACCAGAAACCTCACGCTAATGGGCCCGGTCTCTGGAGGAAGCTGGAGCAAAACCGAGTAAATGTGAGGCCAATTTACCTCTGAGCGGGCAGAGAGGGCGGGGCAGTGGACACGCGATATCATTGTGAAGTTTGAGAGGTGAATACTGAGCTCCTCAATACAAAAACTCCTCCTGCTGTAGGAGAATTTAATGCCCCGGGGCCAGGGGCGGACTGGGACTGAAAAACAGCCCTGGACTCTGGTCAGCCTGGCCCAAATTAGCGTAAATGTGACACTTCCACAAATACATATGTTAACCTCTTACCACCCGCCTGAACCGAGAGCGTTTTCTTTACTGTAACGCCTCATTTGAAAGCTAAAATCTAGAAAAGTGATGGTAGCTTTTTGTCAAGTTGTCGCTGCATTTTTGTCATGTTTTTGTTGCTTTTTCATTACTTTTTTGTGACTTTTTGGCCTGTTTTCGTCACTTTTTCGTTGTGTTTTCTTCTCTTGTTATTCGGGGGTTATTCGGGGGTCATGTTATTGTTGTTTTTTCATCGCTTTTTTCATTGCTTTGTGGTCACGTTTTCGTCACATTTTGTTTCTCCAGTTTGGCTTTGCCCCAGTCCAAAAGCTTCTGGAAAAAAGCTGTGAAAATAGCAACAAAACTGAGACGAAAACAATGATGGAAATGTGACAAAAAAGTGACGAAAAGTTTGACAAAAAAGTGACGAAAAATTGATGAAAAAGTGGCAAAAATGTCACAAAAATCACAAAAAAATGACAAAAAAAGACAAAAAAGTGACAAAAAAAGACAAAAATGTGACAAAAAATGGATAAAAATGTGACCAAAAAATGACAAAAATGTGACAAAAAATGACAAACAAAAAAAAGATTAGTTACAAAAATGAGTTAAATACCCAACAAAAAAATCATGGAAAAAAAATCTGATGACGTGAGGAAAAAGATCCTCTCGGTTCAGGCAGGAGTTAAGAGGTTAAGCTTTTAGATTTGGGTAAAGCTCGGTTTCGCCCGGGGGTAAGGTAAAGTGAGAGGCCAAACCGGTGGCCCTTCTGTGCTCTTCCAGAATGGACACATGGCCAGTCCGCCCCTGCCCTGGGCAAACCGACGGCAATGTGGCTGCTACTGTGCAAACCTTTTTCCCGTACAGAGGCTTTGCTGGCGGCTGTCAAACACATGACTGGACACTGTTGACGTGTTTGAAAGCACCGCATTGTTCCACATTGTTCCGTTCTGCGCCCCCACAGCCTCCCCCGTCCTCGTCCTCCTCCTCCTCGCATTTAGGATGAGTGTTGATGGACGTGAGCTGTCAGGAGGTAAGTCCCCGCAGAGTGTGGGGCCGAGCCGGAGCACACGGACACAGACTGTCAGAGCACCAGGACAAACCTCCAGGCTTTTACTGTCAGCTGGATTCTTCAGAGTGAGGCCTGCTTTCTCTCGGTCCACCACTTTCACACTCCGCCGTGCTCATCAGGGCACTTTCATCTCACGCTAGCTTTTACCGACCGGGGGCATTTCACAATTAACGTACATATACAACACATAGAGACTCGACTTATTGATTGGTTCTTTTGTAAGCCCTGCATTTCATATTCATCATCTTTTTGAAAGCTAAAGATTATGAAGTGTTCTCTGATCTATGCGCAAGAAAACACAAACAAAAACATCCCCTTCGTGACATTTTCCTGGGTTGTTAAAGCAGTGAGTAACTCTTGCCCCTGGAGGCCATAAGCGCAACTGCAGGTGTCAAGTTGTGCTTGTTTTTTACTCATTAATTGTCCGTGAGAGTGAATACTACGCTGACAGAAAAGACAAAGAGAGAGAGGGATATTGTTCATCCCATTACTTAATGAAGATCATTCTTTTTCACTCAAACTTGGCTGTAAATACTGTTTAAAGTGACGCTAGCCCGCAGTTAGCTTTGCCCGTTAGCATGTTAGCTTCTTCTTCGTGATTCCATTAGTGTGTATTGGTGACACCGACCCAGGGGCAGTCAAGTTGCAATTGGGGTTTTCTGGCCAGAGACACCAGGGGAGATGAAAGACCCTCCAATCATCCCATTAACACTTGTATTACCGCCAGAGGGACTACGGATTTGTAAAGGTAAACGAGTTACTTAGTGCTGCTTTAAGAATCGAAGACACCTAAGTTTTACAAAACAAAACCGTCCACTTTTTAACCTCTTAATCCCCACCTGAGCCGAGCACATTTTGTCCAGTTTGGCTTCACTCAAATCTAAAAGCTTCTTGAAAAAAAGGGTCAAAATAGCGAGAAAAATGTGACGACAAATTGACAAAAATGCAACAAAAAAGCTACTGACAAGAATAACAGAAAAGTGGCAAAAATGTGTGACGAAAAAGCAGCAAAAATGACACAAAAGAGTAACAGAAAAGTGACGAATAATTGCCAAAAATTCGATTAAAAGTGACTAAAAAGAGCAACAAAAAACGCGAGGAAAATTATCCCTTTAGAGGAGTTTTGTAGGTCTTTCGAATGAGGCCTATAGGCTGTAAACTTTTAGATTTGAGTAAAGCTGAAAAAGCACTTAAAGGAACAGGCCACCGTTTTTGCATCCTGAGATATGTTCTTACCTGAGCTTAGACGAGTTGATGCGTCCCTGTCTGGTCTTTGTGCGTGCCCTCAGTCACGCAACACGACCAAAGATGTCGTCAGCATTTGGCCTCTCCCAGTATATTCCTATGGCTCCAAACAGGAGTGATTTGGAAGCGACCAAGCTCTTTGTCGGACACAAAGACCTGACAGGTACGTATCAACTCGTCTTAGCTCCGGTAAGAACATATCTCAGTGTGAAAAAACTGTGGCCTGTGGTTCTCAACCTGGGGGTCGCGAGACATATTTGGGGGGTCGCCAGGTCATTTAGATAAAATAGCCATATTTTCATTAGCATATAATCTGATATTTTGTTGTAGCATGTGTGTGCTATTTTACCTGAGTGCCATTATTTTTTTTCTAGTTTGATGAATTTCATTTTAGCCATTTTTTTTTTTTAAACCCCTTAACTCCCACCTGAACCGAGCACATTTTCTCCAGTTTGGCTTCACCCCAGTCCAAAAGCTTCTGGAAAAAAGTTGAGACAAAAACAATGATGGAAATGGGACAAGAAAAGTGAGAAAACATTGACAAAAAAGTGACGAAAAATTGATGAAAAAGTGGCAAAAATGTCACACAAATGTCACAAGAAATTGACGAAAAATTGACAAAAAAAAGAAAAAAATGTGACAAAAATGTGATAAAAATGGGACAAAAATGGGACCAAAAATGTGATAAAAATGTGACAAAAAAGGACAAAAATGGGACAAAAATGTGATAAAAATGTGACCAAAAATGACAAAAAAAAATTACCAAAAATTGACAAAAATTGACGAAAAAAATGACAAAAATGTGACAAAAAATGACAAAAAGTTACAATGATGGGAAAAAAATGTGATGACGTGAGGAAAAAGATCCTCTTGGTTCAGGCGGGAGTTAAGAGGTTAAGAATTATGTCGGCTACTATTTCTATTTCTCACGGTGTGACCCGGGCGGGGGGGGTCACGAATCCCTTTTACTGGGGTTGCGGCGCCAAAAGGTTGAGAACCCCTGCTTTAAAGACCCCGCCTTTTCCCTGGACCATGTTTTTATTATTCTTTACTCTTCCCGCCTGCACAGGAGGTGAATCTCTGTGTGAATGTGCCCTCCTTGTCGACATCAAGGTGTCAGAAGCAGAAAATGATGAAAACTGTAACTTTTGAAATGATTCGGGGATGATTTTGCGCTGAAGGGGAGACATGGTGGTCCTGTGATGGACAGGTGGTGAAAATGATCCAAAAGCTGTGCAGAATTCAAATTAACTTTTCATCCAAGAGCCGACTCCTCCAGCCAAGTCGTCTAAAATGCAAATGTGTTTGTGGAGATATCCACCTCTGCAAATACAACACCTACGCTCCAAACTGACTGACAGCAGCAAATGATGCAGATGACTGCACTTTGTGAGCGCTGCAGAGACGTCCAAATCCTGAATATCACTTTCACACGGGCAGCCTGCCTTGGAAATTAACCAGGAATTAACCATATTGTTTGCATTTTTAATACCTGAATACGTGTTTGATCTTTGTTGTGGGAAATCGTATTCATCAGAATCATCTTATGGGCCAGAGGATTGATTTTGTAGGGGTTTTCTTGCCCCTGCATCGGCGAAATGCGCACAATGTTTTGTACTTTATATCCTGGGGGAAATGGGGACAAGCACGGCTACTTTTAATTCTGTAACGTAATTGCAAAGGAAATGCTCGAGATTGACACTAGTTTAAGATCATTTAAGATTTTCTTTACAGGTGCTCGTCATATCATTAGAATATCATGAAACTAATGTATGATATAGACTCATTACATGCAAAGTCACATAAGTCAAGCCTTGGTTATAATATTAATGATTTTGGCTTACAGTCCATTTTCAAAATATTCTACTTTTATGAGATTTTTAATTTGGGGTTTATACAAGCTGAGGGTATTGATCCTCTTCTGTGGAAGCATAGACAGACTTGAATGGCAGGACGAGCTCAGTGTCTCGAGTTCATGTCTCAGGGTCCCGCACTGATGGTAAATAAACTTCTCCTGCTTAAGACATCCAGCTGCTGTCTATTCTTCATCCATCCTCAATCCATCCATCCATTTTCTTCCACTTTATCCGGGGCCGGGTCGCGGGGGCAGCAGTCTCAGCAGAGATGCCCAGACTATCCTCTCAGACACTATTGTTTAATCTCCAACAACAAAAGTGAATGCACTTTTTGATGATATTCTAATTATATAGCGAGCACCTGTATAAACCAATGATGTGCAAAAGGTACTTTGTAAAAGTTTGACACTGTCTTCATTGATTAGATTGATTTGATTGATTAAGCGTCACCTCCACCACCAGGAAGATCGAAACTAGTGAAGCACAAACCTTCGGTCTTACTAAAAGAACAGAACAGGAATACTGCAAAAAGTACATCTTCAAATAAGTGACTTTTTTTTTTTAAAGTAAATTTGCCCTTGATTTGTGAGTCGATTTTCAATTCATGTGTCCAAGAAATTTACACTTAAATTAAAGCCACACAGCGTAAGATTTCACCCAATAAACAAAACTGAAATACAAGCATTTATTTCATGATAGATATTTTCCCCATTGAAAAATACCTCAAACAAACATGTGCCTTTGTGCTAAGCGGCCTCTGCTAAACATGACTAACTTAACCGGGAGCGGGTGCGTCTCCAGCACGTTTCCATGGAGATGTCGACTAAAGTCAGTAGAATTGAGAGTTGAACAGGCTAGGCCCTCATCCAGATCCATTCTTTGATTATTCACTGCAAAAATAGGATTTTCTGTGTCAAGCTGGTCACTGAGAGCATGTTTTGTGCTGATGGCAACAGTCCAAAATGTTACGCAGTGTGCCTTTAAAGGTATATTTCAGTATTTTTGACATAGGGCCTCATTTCCTAGTTATCCAGACTGTTGTTGATTTCTGGAGATTTTTTTTTTGTAATTCATGCATTTCTTATATTTGAAAAGCTTAGTGGCGCTAGGCTAGTGCATGTCTATGGTATCAGCTAGCCTGCATTAAAAACAGTCTGACCCGCTCCACAGAGCACCTGAGGCAAATCACTTATAACACCAGACTAACCATATAAATGTCTGTGTCGATAAAATAACTATTTTAACATACAGTAACTGACCTTGTATCACATGAATTACCGCATTTTGAGGGACTATTTTCTTGCAGATCACTCCATCACTGCATAACTTATACAACCATGAAGCTGATGCTGCTCAGATATAAATGCAAAACAGTTATACTGACTCTATTAACACAGACATTTATATGGTTAGTCTGGTGTTATAAGTGATTTGCCTCAGGTGCTCTGTGGAGCGGGTCAGACTGTTTTTAATGCAGGCTAGCTGATACCATAGAAATGCACTAGCCTAGCGCCACTGAGCTCTTCAAATATAAGAAATGCATGAATTTAAGAAAAAAATATCTCCAGAAATCAACAACACTCTGGACAACTAAGAAATGAGGCCCTATGTCAAAAATGCTGAAACATCCCTTTAAGATAAAACAATAGCTTTATTTCAAGTAAATAAAGATATTTTTTTGGAACTACTTTTGGAGTGCAGTGATTTCTTGTATCTTCATTGAAGTGTAATTATTTTGCCCCATGAAGACATTTCTTAAAATGAACCTCGCAAATCAAGGATGAAATTAGTTATTTTAAGCAAATCCCTTATTTCAAAATGACTTTTGTCAGCTTTTAAGAAGGAGGACACCAAAAGAATCTAAATCTCGACTTTCTGAGATAAAAGCTTGGAACATAAATCAAGTCAGAACAACAACGTAAGACCTGAGACCGCATGAAAAGCAGCACAAAGACAAAATAAAAATATGTATTGCTTGAGTTTTCTTTGGGTCAAACCACATGGCTCCAATACATTTATTACTCAACGTCAGGATTTAATTGATCACTTTGTAATGTCTCGACTCGCTTCAAAACAAAGGTGTTAGATCTTCATTACGGCTTTGACAAAACACTAATGATCATGTTCGGCCGGAGTCTCCAGCCTCTTCGTGGGTGGGTTGCATTGTGGGAAATCAGGAGGAGATGAGATCATGGCGTTGGAGTTACCGTGGTTACAGCGGTGGAAAATTGAAACAACCCTCGGCGGGTGCAGACTTATGGAAACATTTTTTAGAGGCGAGACAGACGCAGGAGCGGGGCTGAGGTGCAAATGCAACAACAGAGATTCATTCAAGGAGTGCGAACCGTCTCATTTATTTTGCACAAAGCCACTTTTCCTGTCAATACGATGAGAAAATTAAAAACGATGCTGGAAAAGTGCGACTCACCCCATTGGAGCGGCTGACGGCCTGGAAGTAGATGCTGTAGCTCTTGGCCGGAGACAGCGGCGGGTTCCAGAAGCCCCCGTAGCTCTTGTTGTCCCCCACAGTGAAGGGCTGCACCATGGTGAGGCTGGAGGGGGGCAGCTCGGCCGCCATGTAGTAGGGGGAGTCATTGATGGAGGCGTTTCTGAAGTTGAAGGGGGCGGAGAAGCACTGGGGGTCCTCCGCCGCGCGACGACTCTTGGATTTGCGCAGCTCCTTCACCACCAGCTGGTAGGCGCTGCGGACGAGAGGGACAAGTGTGAAGTCTGAGGATAACGCTGGAGTTAGGAAACATAACTAAATACAAACAAACATGTGTGTGTTTGAATGTGCGGAGAGTTTTGTTTTGGGTTTTTTGTGATAGATTTTACTTCAGCAATTTTTTAACCAGATGTTTTGGTGAATGTAGGCGACGGCAGATCCAGGCCTCTAACACTGTTTTATAAAAATACCGACATGTTACAGCGCAAGGGAAGTTTGTGAATATTGTCTTTGCCTACACTGTAAAAAAAACAATGCATATGTGATACGGTAAAAACTGGCTACAGTTTTATACTGCAAATTTCACAGTACAGATACAGACGGCATCTCGTCATAGAAGGGGGCGTGGCTTTGCAGAGGGGGAAAATAGAATCTTTCGAGAAACACAATTTTCCCTCTTTTTAGACATTTTCTGGTGAAATATGAACTTATTTTTCACATAAATAAAGTCAAGTCTAAATCGGGTCCATATGGATATTTTCTCACAGCAGATTGTTCTGTAGAAGTGAAAAACGGCAGTTGTAGCTAGCGCTAGCTAACCGTTAGCATTAGCCCGATGCTAGTATGTAGCATCATGTTAGCATTCTCCATTTTTTTATGTATTTATGGGCTGTTGAACCACTTTGCTCCTCTCCATGTCTTTGTATCTTTATTTAGTAGAAAACTATGTTCATAATTCAGCATTTGTTGCAGTAGTTTTTGAATAATTAGAGAAAATGTTAATTTTTTCAAAATTGTTTTCCCCCTTAACTGTTTTCAAAAATGACCATATATGGGCAATTCCAGAAATGCCGTCTGTATCTATAGATACAGACGGCATTTCTGTGCTACAACTGCCGTTATTTCACTTCAACTGAACAATCTGCTGTGAGAAAATATCCATATGGGCCTGATTTACGCCTGACTTTATTTATGTGATAAATAAGTTCATATTTCACCAGAAAATGGCAAAAAAGAGTGAAAAAATTGTGTTTCTCAAAAGATTCTATTTTCCCCCTCGGCGAAGCCACGCCCCCTTTATGACGAGATGCCGTCTGTATCGAGGTGGAGCAACTGAAAATTCTATGGCGTAACTGTGATAACTGGCGAACTGCAGATTTTTTCGTCTTAGTTTTTGGTTAATATCTCAATCATTTCTGGGAGAAGCCACATTAAATCAAAACTGTCTCAGAGTTTATCGTCTTCTCTGTCAACACATATGAACTAATGTCCAATTATTTTCTCTGATGTTGGCCAGTATAAAGAACTTTCAGACATAAAAATAATATGTATGTAGGATTGTGAATCCAGTCACTGCCTTTGGAGATTTCTTACTAAAACTGTGTTTCTCCCATTGAGTTGCATTGGCCCCTGCCCTCCACCTGACATTATGACATCATCACCTTAAAGCACTGTTTACTCACAGATTTGTTTCCTTATCATAGAGCAATCAGTCATTAAGTTTAGGTACATTCACTTTTTATGTTGAAAACCAAGTCTGAGATGTTTCATTACTAATCAGGCCATGACATCAAAACTTAATTGTCGTCTATCACTGAAAATCATTAATTGGTTGAACATCAATGGCATGAAAATGAAAAAGTAAAAAAAAAAGAAGCAGATATAAGATGAGCGCGTATAATTGAGCTGGTCCTCGGCAGCAGCAGCTCCGAGTGTATTTATGGTGCTGAAAGCTCGCCTTTAAAAGCACTCTTGAACCTAATGTGTGTGTGTGCGCTGCTTCATGAATGGCTGAGGGCTTCTTCAGCGCCGGGACAAAAACAGGGCCCTCCGCAATTACCTCCGTCCTCCGCGCGCTACAACTCACTTCACAATTAGACGCAATTAGGGAAATGTACGTCTCCGAAGCGGGACCCAGACAATTATCAGCTTTCTGTTTGGCAGCTTCCATCAAAGATAATTACTGATGGTCACCAAAGATGAGTCCTCGGGAAAAAAATATCACTTTCAAGCTGATGGAGACCGAGGCACAAGCAGACCGTACCGACGCCGACTGCACGGAGCTGTTTTCTATACATTGCTTTTGCCCAACAACAAGGAGGTCACAGGTTCAGTATCTGGGTCAGTGAGGGATTCAGTCTGGCGTTAGCGAGTTCTCCTCTGTGATTTCCTTTGCAAGCTCTGACTTCCCCAATCACAGAACATCTCAGATAAAGATTGATTAAAGGGGATACGGGACAAAATAATATGAGCAAAATCTAAAAATCAAATCAAATGGAGGTTAAGGTCTTGGATTGGTTAAACCACACTGCAAAAAGTATTTAACTACATCAGTATAAACATCTCAATTTGAGCATAATAATCCACATTTTTGTTGTTTTGACTGGTTAAGAAGTTGTTGGGCATTTGCCCTAGATTATTTCACTTGTTCTGAGATGTTTCTGACTCGTTTCGATGCATTTCATCCTTATTTCAGGTCATTTTCTTTGCCAATGAAGTAAGAAAATTGGTCTTATCTCATTGGCAATTTTACTTTCTTATTTCAAGCGAGATTTACCCTAGAACTGGTCTGAAATGTCCTCAAACAAGCAAAGTAAACTTGGTCCGATCAGGAAAAGTTTCTAAATGAGTGAAAACCGCTCAAAACAAGAAACATTTCCTCAATTCCAGTCATTTAAGCCAATGCTTGATATTTACTTTTTGTAGTGCAGTACTAAGTAACTCATGCCCCTCGAGGTCATAAGCGCCACTGCAGGTGTCGTAGCAAATTGCGATTTTTTTTACTTTTTAATTGTCCGTGAGAGTAAATACTACGCTGACAGACAAGACAAAGGGAGAGAGGGTTATTGTACATCCAATTACACAATGGAAATCCTATTTTTTCACTCAAACTTGGCTGTAAATACTGTTTAAGTGGCGCTAGCCGCAGTTAGCTTTGCTCATTAGCCTGTTAGCTTCTTCTTAGTGATTCCATTAGTGTGTATTGCGCCTCTGACCCGGAGGCAGCGAAGTTGCATTTGTGGTTTTCTGGCCAGAGGCACGAGGGGGAGATGAAAGACCCTCCAATCAAGTTACTTAGCACTGCTTTAAATTGCATGACAGGTTTAAACGCTTTTCAAAATCGGACTTATTCAGATGGACAACATCTGTTGTAAGTAAATAACTGTCATTTTACTTCAATGAAGCAGGAATTTTAAAGGTGCCGTCTGTAACTTTTCATGTAGAGTTCATATTAGTGCATATTTGACCTTTTTAGCAAAATCTTATGTACTGTATAATTGTGTTAACTATGTTTTAGCAAAAATTGTGTCTAATGTGTCATATGCACTCAGTGTGAATGGATGGATGTGTGTTTTCTTCAATTCTAAAATGTATTTATTGGTTTATTTGGTCGGGACAGTGCATGTTAATGAACATACATGGGTCTCATGCAATGGCCGCTGGCTGCTCTGCTTTATGACCACGACACTGGGGGCCGCCATCGCTCCGCCATTGCTGTAGCACCTCCAAATCGCCACTATTGCCCCATTGAAAAGCATTGGAGTTTAGACATCTTAAAAACAACTTTATCGCCTGGTTTCAATGTTTTCAACACTAGACTAGGCCAGATCTTCCTCCTGAGATAACGCTGGGTTAGTCACAATTAAAGAAACCAGGCTGGTTTTCGTAAAAAGAATTTTTGAAATCTCGTACTTAATGGGACTTGGACTGTTAGCATTGGAGCAGCGCGAGCTACACGTCACGTAAGGGCGGAGCCTACAGTGAAGATCCCGCCCTTATGCCCTTTTTAGGAACATGCTTCGTCAGAGCTGGGGAGGAGGAGTCTGTAAATCCACCATGAATTCCCCTCGATTGTGGCCTTTATGGTAAACGGGGAGGAGTGAGCAGAAGCTGTCCATTATTTTTTTACAGTCTATGGTCTCATGCATGTAAACAAGCCACACAGGATTGTTGCCTTGGGCTAATTTCCATCCGTCGTCCCCCATGCGCGCTCTCAAACACACTCTCATACATCCTGGCCTATTGTACATGTTTTTAGTGACAGGGGAAACCGGAGTAACCGGAGGAAACCTACACAGACACAGGAAGAAGATGCAAACTCCACACAGAAAGGCCCCGTCCAGGTGGGAATCGAACCCAGGACCTTCCAGCTGTGAAGCACACACCGCTGCCCTCAGGAGTTTCCAGTAACTCTCCAAAGGCTTTCGACGTTTCAATAAAAGCCTGATGAGTAAAGTTTATTCATAGTCCTGAGTGAAACGACTCTTACGTGGCACATTTTTAGAGGCACTTTGTCTTGGTGCATCAAATGGAGTAAATGAAGCGAGAGTGGGTAGATAAAGAAAAACGTCTCATTGCCACTACAGAATCCTCAAAGTGCATTATCTTGTTTTACTTTGCAAAAGCAGCATCACCTTTCCCTTGACAAAGATCACAGAGGCCCTCGGATTAAAAGGAAAATGAATCCACAATGAGTGAACACAGACAAACACAGAGCCTCACCTGATGGGGGCCCCTCTGGACTGCGCAGGCTTCAGTAAAATGGTGATGGTCGTCTCCGTTTCATTCAGCGGCGTTTCAGACTCGTACTCGGGCATCATGGGAGCTGGAGTTTACACAACGCAGAACGAGAAGATGTTATTCTTTGGGTTTAACAAGTGTGAAATCCCACACGTTTAACGGCACTGGTCAGACCGAAGCCGAGTGAGCGGATGAAGATGGGGGCCGACGTGACATTTAGGCGACAGTGGAGGTGCCGTGTTGTCGGAGTGTTTTGTGACGATGCTCAGAGGTGATGACAGAGTGAAAAGGTTGTGTTACAAACGACATACACGACAACTCTGATAACGCACAGCCGAGCAAAACAGAGTTGTGTTATGGACAAACTGTGAGAATCTGGTGTTAATGTCCTTTATCCTGTCTAATGTGAGATCTGACGAAAACAGGTGAGGAGGATATGATTCGCCTTTACTGCATTTGTATCATGGTTTTCTTCA
Organism: Gobius niger; assembly: GCF_951799975.1. Taxonomy (NCBI): domain Eukaryota; kingdom Metazoa; phylum Chordata; class Actinopteri; order Gobiiformes; family Gobiidae; genus Gobius; species Gobius niger. The sequence continues at coordinate 3,410,382 of NC_136871.1, read as the reverse complement.
CCATGTTGTTAGTTAGCGCCAAGCTAAAAGTTAGGAAAGTTAGCTAGCTAGCAAGGCAGTGCTACAACTTGTCCTGAGCCCTTTCCTCGCAAATATGAGCGACTCAAGTGACAAAAGTATAGATACAGACGGCATCTCGTCATAGAAGGGGGCGTGGCTTCGCCGAGGGGGAAAATAGAATCTTTAGAGAAACACAATTTTTCCCTCTTTTTTGCCATTTTCTGGTGGAATATGAACTTATTTATCACATACAAATAAAGTCAAGTGTAAATCAGGTCCATATGGATATTTTCTCAGAGCAGATTGTTCAGTCGAAGTGAAAAAATAGCAGTTGTAGCAAGCGCTAGCTAACCGTTAGCATTAGCCCGATGCTTACATGTAGCATCAAGTTAGCATTCTCCGTTATTCATGTATTTATGGGCTGTTGAACCACTTTGCTCCTCCCCATGTCTCTATAGATACAGACGGCATCTCTGGAATCGCCCATATATGGTCATGTTTGAAAACAGTTAAGGGGGAAACAATTTGGAGAAAAATCTAAACTTTCTCTAATTATTCAAAAACTACTGTAACAAACGCTGAAATATGAATATAGTTTCTACTAAATAAAGAAACAAAGACATGGGGAGGAGCAAAGTGGTTCAACAGCCCATAAATACATAAATAACGGAGAATGCTAACTTGATGCTAAATGTTCGCACCAGGCTAGAGCTAGCGCTTGCTACAACTGCCGTTTTTTCGCTTCTACTGAACAATCTGCTGTGAGAAAATATCCATATGGACTTGATTTACACTTGACTTTATTCATATGTGATAAATAAGTTCATATTCCACCAGAAAATGGCAAAAAAGAGGGAAAAATTGTGTTTCTCTAAAGATTCTATTTTCCCCCTCGGCGAAGCCACGCCCCCTTCTATGACGAGACGCCGTCTGTATCTATATTGTTGTTTTGACTGTGTTATTAGTTTATCTTATCTTATCTCTTATGCAGGGGAGGGGGCGGCTGGCTCGCACCGCTCTACGGTAGCCCACAAGGACAACGCAACAAAGTCCGAAAATACATGTTTGGGGGGTCAGAGTGCACAAATTATAAAATATTCGATATCCCAATCTTGCATATAGCCCAGACAACTATTTGGATATATCTCCTGCCTCTAAACTCGGACACATTTTTGAAACAGTAATATAGAAAAATACAAACATTACATTTTTTTTAATTTTAACTACTCGTATAGAATATATTACAATTTTAAGGTAACTTGCCCAACACTTCATTTCAGGGTATTTATAGTACAGTTACTTTCTTATAATGAAAGGGATACATCACGGTACTCAATCATTCAAGTTCAGTTTCATATTCTAAGATCAAAAGGGGAAAAGTTTAGCAAATTAGTGGTAAATAAGTTCGTAACAGGCGAGAAACAAGCGTAGCCTAAACATCTTCTTAATCACACACTCATTGTATGCATTAATATTATGCAAACCAATGTGAAAGTATTACGGAATACGTTAGTAAATACATGTAAAGACGAGTATTCAGTAATCTGTACCTAAATAAGTTGGTTAAAACAAGATGATTGGATTCAAAACTCAATGTACAAACTGTTGGGCTCAAAAGTTATGCCGTGATCTGTTTCAGCATAACTTTAAAGTTAATGACCCGGAAACTTTAAAGTTCAACTTAAACTGAGAACACTTAATAAACTAAGTTGAAAAGTTGAACTTTAACGTTTTTGGTTCATTAACCTTTTAACTCCCGCCTGAACCGAGAGGATCTTTTTCCTCACGTCATCAGATTTTTTTTCCATCATTTTTTGTTGGGTATTCAACTCATTTTTGTAACTTTTTAGTCTTTTTTTTTTTTTTTCATTTTTTATCACATTTTTGTAAATTTTTTGGTCACATTTTTGTCATTTATTCGTCAATTTTTTCGTCAATTTTTCATCATTTTTTTTGTCATTTTTTTGTCACATTTTTATCACATTTTTAAATTTTTTTGTCAGATTTTGTCATTTTTTCGTCAATTTCTTGTGACATTTTGCCACTTTTTCATACATTTTTTGGCACTTTTTTGTCAATGTTTTCTCACTTTTTTGTCACATTTCCATCATTGTTTTCATCTCAGTTTTGTCAAATTTTCGTGACTTTTTTGTCATTTTTTCTTTTTTTTTGGCACTTTTTTGTCAAATTTTTGCCCATTTTTGTCATTTTTTTGTGCATTTTTTTGTGCATTTTTTGTCACTTTTTTCACATTTTCATCCTTGTTTTCGTCTCAGTTTTGTTGCTTTTTTCACAGCTTTTTTCCAGAAGCTTTTGGACTGGGGTAAAGCTAAACTGGAGAAAATGTGCTCGGTTCAGGTGGGAGTTAAGGGGTTAACTTAAAAGTTGCATTGAAACACATTACGCCATAACTTTTAAGTCCAATCAGCTTGTTCGGGTACGTGATTCTGATATTATTATACAATTTAAAAAAAACAGGGCGTTGTCGGTAAGTTGGAAATAACAAATCAAATGTTTTCAATAATAAGAGAACGAAAAGAAGAAAGAGCCCCTGATGAGAGAGATTACCGAGCAGAGTGCCCTATCACAAAGAAAAGCATTAACATCTCACTTATGGGAAGATGATTGTTTTGCTGTTTTTGTGACGGCGCTGACATTTCCAATGGCGCAAACAGACACAAATGTCCCGGAGATATGAAAACGGACAAAGAGACAGACAGTGAATGGAAGTGAGTGACAGGTCAGACCAGCCCACAACAAACCCCCCCCCAAAACCGCCGCCGCCGCCGCCGCTGTGACAAACCAAACTTTCAGAGGCAATTATCTAAATGCCAGGCCGCCGTCGTCGGAGTGGTTAACCCGTGAGGCGCACCTGCGATCTTGGTGGTGATCCTGGTGGTGACTGGCGGGCCGAAGCCTTTGTTGGTGGAGGCTTTGAGGGTGAAGAAGTAGGTGGTCCCGGGGAACAGCCCCACGAACAGGTGCTGGGTCTCGTTCTGCAGTTTGAAGACTCGCCCTCTCTGCGTGCTCAGGTCGGCGCTGGGGTCCCACGAGCTCAGGGCCTTGTAGGTGATCTGGACACATCACAGAGAGACGGCGTGCTCAACTGAGTGCAGAGGAGTCAGGTAATGCCTGTGTGATGCATTTATTTATTTATAGACACAGCTGATTGACATGACTATTGTAATTTAACTTTGCCTTAAACCTTCAATGGACTCAATAACATCACCAGTGCTCATCGTCCATTGGCTGACTGGCTGTACTGAATTGACCTTTGAAAGATCAATGTATAGGCCACACCGCCGTCTTTGAGTGTCCAGAAAAGCGCTCTTTAAAATAAATGCATAATTATCTATATTGACCCATGATTAGGGCTGAAACAACCTATGGATCAATCAACAACTAATACTTGAAAAAACTATTTTAGCAATCGATTAATCGTCAAATAGAGCAAAAATGACATGAAAAAAATGTGTATTTTTGATGAAAATGTACTTTGTTTGTAAAGAAAGGGTATGTAGTGTTTTGTACTAGGGATGCACCGATACCACTTTTTCTATAACCGATACGAGTACTTTGATTTATGTACTTGCCGACACCGAATACCGATACGAGTACAAGGCATTTTCTTCCACAAACTTTTTGAAGTGAATAGACGGTTTATAGACTGACTTGTTCACACAGATTGGTTAGTAATTAGTTCATTTACTCATTTACATTTCCTTCAGTAAAGTAGCCTACACTTTTGACTTTTTTAATTCTTCATTCAGTATTATTTTTCATTTTTATTGCACTGTCCATCATAGACAGAACAGCCCATGTCCAAAAGCTCCTCAATGCTTGTGCTTAATCATTTATGTATTTTTATTTAACAATAGTATTGAGATGGTTACTTATTACTGCAGCACAAACAACATTAAGCTCTGGTTAAATCCAGCACAGACTCTGATTTAGGGAGTGTCGTCTGTTATAAAGTCAGCTCTATGTGGAATATTGCATTTACACTAAAGAATTCTCCAGTTTGTTGTTGTTGTTGTTTCTGGTATCGAGACCTAATGAATGAGTACGAGTATGAGTACAAGCATGTGGCATCGGCCCAATACTGGTATCGGTATCGGTGCATCCCTATTTTGTACATTGTAATTTTCATAAATATCTGTCTGTGTCTCAACCAATCAGAAAGCAGAATTAACACAAAGAGCCTCCTACAAACATTCACTATAAGTTTACTCCATCAACACGTCAACATGTAAAAAATACAATTTCCATTCACCTTTCCCAGCCAAGCCATGAATCGTCAAAATAATCAGTAGATGAATAAATGACCAAAAAAAATCTACCCATTATCCAGAACTTGCTTCTGTCAAATATCAATTACAGTACTGTAAAACCTATGCTGTTGTATATTAAAAAAACAACCCATTTAATGGTCCGGACCCACCATCACCAGAGGAGGATGTGCCACGACCCAAAACTCAATGGATTTTGTTCGACATAATGAAAAACAATCAAAGAACAGTAATTTTAACAGACTCAGATAATACTTACACTATGCTTTCTCAGTTCATAAATATTAAAATAAATGTTTTCTGGGAAAGGCTCGCAACCCATTAAAAAGGGTTCTGCGGCCCAACAGTTGAGAAACGAGCTTTCAAATCCAATCTGCCAACCATCACCTGTCGAAAATGGGTCTTCAACCTTTAAACCTGGGTCTAGGGAGTTACTTTCTTGCATGAAACTGTCAGAGAGCTACTTATATTCTTCAAAGAACGTTTAAAGGGGGGGGGGGGTATTATGCAAAATGGACTTTTTCAAGCTTTACACCATGTTATTATGTCACTCCCTCATTAAAAACATGCCTGAAGTGTTGCCTTGGCACATTCACGTATTTTTGAGTAATCTGTAAAAACTCTGATGGCGGCCATTTTAGGGATAGGTTTGCCTGAGTCCTCCTAGGAACGCCCCCACCTCCTGGAGACGCCTCCGAGCTTTCGTCACCAGCCGAGTAACCGACCACTGCTCCTCAGCAGAACCCCCTCCCCACTGATGCCACAGACAGCGTGTGGAGGGGGCGTGTCTAAAGGCTCAGAGGTTCTTAAAGAGACAGAGGCCTATTTCAAGACATTCACTACAGCCATTTTGAGAGAGACATTTTATACAAGGCAGTTATTCTAATTTACTGCATTTACAGACCAACAGAAGGTTTGGTCATCATTGTAGTGTGATATAGACTGGTGCTATGGGACTGAAAAAAGCAGAATACCCCCTCTTTAACAATGCGACTTAGATAAAATTCCCCTGCAGCCAATATGATAACTCTAAATAATTCAAGAAAATGACAGCAGTTTTACACTTGACACTTGTTCGAAGTGTGCTCAGCAAGTCTAAAACAAAATACTTTGACATTTTGACTCAGAAAGTGCCGTCGGTCGCTCCCGAGTTACCGGTCGGAGATTCTGTTGAGAGTGAAAGCCACGCTGCCCAACAACAAGATCAACAGCTTCTTGAGCAAACGCACCTTCAGTTATGGCTGGAACTCGATATCGCATCAGTGTCGACTCTCTCTACCCCGACATGTTGACGTATGAAACCACTCAGGGCGGACATGCTTCAGCGTAAGCCACAGTTCTTTCAGATCGTGCCACTCCACACAACCGCCCCATTTCCTTTCTCCAAACAGAGCCAAAAGCACCTGAGCCCCCTCACCGTCCACACTGTAAACCCGAACAGTCATACGAACTCATAATTTTTTTAGGCACCTGACTCATAAGCAGACAATTCGTTGATTGAATATTAATATTTTGAGTACAAAATGTGATTGATTGAGATTTACGTTGAATACAGATAATGTTAGAAACTTCATTTCAAAACTTTTGCGTTTTGTCCTCCTTCAACGTCATGACGTCACCAAACCATCGTCTGCTTTTGACGCACTGATTTTGAAAAAGAAAGATGGCGGCCCGATGCGGAGATGACTCGCTCTCATCCAGAAAATAAATTTAAAACATTTACACGTTTCTTTTGCTTATAATTGGCCACGCGATGTTTTTCTTCAGACTATAATACCAGTAAGTTTAAACTAGAGTCAAACGAAGCCGTGTCTGGAGGCTCCGTGCTTTTGAACTAGCATAGCAAGTTTAAAGGGGGGGTATTATGCAAAATCGACTTTTTCAAGCTTTACATCATGTTATTAAGTCATTCCCTCATTAAAAACATGCCTGAAGTGTTGCCTGGGCACATTCACGTATTTTCGAGTAATCTGTAAAAACTCCGATGGCAGCCATTTTAGGGATAAAACGCCTGATTCCTTCAGGAAACGCCTCCGACCTCCAGGATACGCCTCCAACCTTTCGTCACCAGCCGAGTAACCAACCACTGCCCCTCAGCAGAACCCCCTCCCCGCAGTGTCTAGCCCTAAGATGTAAACAGAGTCATCATGGAGGATTAGCTTCATGTGTTGTGAACCGGAGCCACAGCAGACTTTTACAAAGACACACATCAGTGTTTCTGTTACCGAAACACCCAGGATTAAAACCGGTGACAAGAACGCTTATTTCAGTGTCTGGTTCTGCGCTGGGCCTTGATGATGCACAGAGCCTCCGGAGAAAGCTAATGTTAAGCTAAACCTCGAGTCATCACGTGAAAACGAGAAATATGCACAAATAAAGTCAATAAAACCACCACACACATAAAGAACCGTTTAACAATGATCACACACGGAGCCAGGCTTGTTGATTTGGAAGTTTATTGCTCACATTTCATCTACAATGGGTCATAGCCGAGTGGCTTTCTCCCGGAGCTAACAAGCTAGCCGCGACAAGCTAACGGGAAAATTCACTGAATACAAGCAGCATATTATGCATTGAAAACGTCACTAAAACAGGCAACTGCTTGAAGCAGCCTTTATGATGATCACACACTGAGCCGGGCTTGTTGATTTCGTAGTTTATTGCTCACATTTCATCTACAGTGAGTCGTAGCCGAGTGGTTTTCTCCCGGAGCTAAGGCACTATTAGCCACGACAAGCTAACAACCTTCACCTTCACAACATTCATTGAAAACAGGCAGCATATTATGCACAAATAACGTCAATAAAGCAGGCAACTACTTGAAGCAGCCTTTACGATGATCACACAATGAGCCTGGCTTTACACATTTGTGGTTTATTGCAGACTTTTCATCAACAATGAGCTGTAGTCGATTATAACAAGCTAACGGGTAACCTCGAAAAACCACTGTCCACCTGCACAGATAATGTCCGTCTTTTGAATTGTATGGGCTCCTGCAGATCCTGGTGTCGTCCATGGGGGTATAGTTAGAGATCCATAGGGCATGGCAGATGCAAAGAGAGAGCCTCCAAACAGCAGTTATTTTTCAGGCAAGAGCCCCTTCCAAGCGTCCGGTGTGGAAGGTTTGTCTCCAAATAATATCCTGTGTGGCCATTGTTCACAAAGTGATAAACAGTAGCTCCTTTCCAACAATAAAAATTAAAATGCACCGATCGTAGTTTCAATACAGTTGAGACAACGAGCGCAGTGTTGTTGTGATGCCACAGACAGCGTGTGGAGGGGGCGTGTCGGAAAGGGTCAGAGGTTCTTAAAGAGACAGGGGCCTATTTCAAGTCTTTCGCTACCGCCATTTTGAAAGAGCAATTTTATACAAGGCAGTTATTCTAATTTACTGCATTTACAGACCAACAGAAGGTTTCGTCATCATTGTAGTGTGCCATAGACTGGTGCTATGTGGCTGAAAAAAGCATAATACCCCCTCTTTAAGGCTAACATCTCCACGGACGTTACAAGGAGACACCGTCCTCGTCACTGGTCGAGAGGCTGCAGCCCTTCTCATCTCTCCTGGTCTAATTGGGTAAGTAAATTCATTTCACATTATGAAACGTTAAATCTGTGTTGTGAGGTTGTTTAAACCATCGGTAATGAGTCGCTGTTTGTGACGTCCCTTGCCCGGGCGAGCAGCGAAGGCAACGGAACGGCTAGCCACATTCGTGCCCCGCGTTTCTCTTCGTTGTAAAGAACCGCGGAGCACGAATACACTTGCTGAGCTTCGTACACCGCGCCCAGCGGCAGGTTTAACGGAGACGCCGACCCGGTGTAAAGGTTTGAGCCGTGGCCGCTGCGCGTGACAGAGTGTTGAAACATGCGCCGAAACGGGAGTCGGTCTGTCAGAACTGGGTCGCTGCGATATCTCTTCTTCTCATGACTAAGTGTAATGTAATAATAGTTGTATGAAAGTGCATAAATGGTGCAGTGAATGACAGAGAGTAGGAAGCAGGAGATGAGAGAAGCTGTGAAGGGAACAGCTTTGAGGACGAGCTCATTGGTACTTTTCTCCTGGACACGTGAAAAGCAACAGGGAGGACAATCGATTATTCTGGAGGCAGCCAATTCTTCTAAAAATACTAAATTCTGCAGTGAGCCAAAACCAATTCTTCTGTTTAGTCCTGGTTTAGTCCTGGTTCAGTCCAGGTTTAGACCAGATTTAGTCCAGGTTTAGACCTCTTTGTTTAGTAGTAAAATTTACAGTAAAAAAAAAGCACTTTCAGGACATAGAAACTACGCTGTAAATTAACAATTACATCAACAATTATTTCTATCATATTGGAATATTATGCTGTCCAATTGCCTTTGTGTGATTTTATGTGAGAACATCAAATGACATGAAATGAGTCAGTGCTGGTCTTTTAAAATGCATGCTAATTTCCCCCATGTCTTGCAGATCGAGGAAGTGCTTGGTTTATCTATATCTGGCTGTGCTGTGGTGGCTGTCAACATTGGCATGAAAAGAGTAAAACCTGGCCAGTGAATCCACATTCATATGAACGCAAGATTGCAAGAGAATGTAGAACATCTGATAGAGGATCTCCTAATGCAATGGCCCTGCAGATCGATCACAGGTAGCACATGTTCTTGTTCTTTCTGTTTGGTTATGTATCATACTTGTAATACATGTTCATGTATTTGTAGATGCAGTCGGCTTCTCTCTGCTGCCCAGGAAAAAGTGACCCTGGACCTGCTTTGGCTACAATGGGATGGGGAAATCCTGAGCCTGAGAGAGGAGATGACCTGAAGTAAAGAGGTACTGTGTTGAAAAAGTAACTACTGCTTTGGCGCTTAAAACTATCAAAATACATCACTCGTTATTTAAAGGAATTGGCCACTGTTTTTACATACTGAGATATCTAGCTTTGACAAGTTGATGTGGACCTGTTTGGTCTTTGTGCATGCGCTCAGTCACGCAAATGTCCTTCGACAATATCATTGTGCAGACGTCGTACTCCAGGTGTTATTACGTCTCACAATATAGTGCCCCTTTTTATCCTCTTAGAAAATCGACATGTTTAATTGTGTGTAAACAGACTTGGATCGTGTAAAGGCTCATGTAACTGTATTTAAATTGGGAACAGCTTGGTAGCTTCTGATTTTACCCCAGTTTGGAGCTATACCTTTGCTGGGTTAGGCTAAATGCTAACATTTTCGTGACTGAGTACACGCTCAAAGACCAAACAATTACGCATCATCTCGTCAAGCTAAGGTAAGAACATCTTGCAGTATGTAAAACGGTGGCCTATTCCTTTAACAAAGTATTCGGAGTTCTCTAATGGTACTGTATTATCCCTGTACTAGCCTTTGCTCTTTATGGGGCTGTGTGCACCTGCTCTTTGCTCTTTATCTCTTAACTGTATGTCCAACTTAATTCTTAAAGTTATGACTCCATAACTAATTAACTAATGCGAACAATGGTATAACCAGACTCCAGAAATCCATACACAGACAAAATGTCATGATTGGCAAGACCAGTTGGAGTACTTGGTTCCTGCTTCACTTCTCTCCTTTCCTCCTCCTTGTAGGAGGATATGTAGATTTTGAAGTTTTGTAGGTTCAAGAAAAGTATATGCACAGTGCACACTGTTTCTCTTTTTCTTTACAATTTTCATATTTACTTTTTTGTTATTAGGAAGATGACAAAAGGAAGCCTTCGCCTTGTTTGCATCTACCTGAAGGAGGACGATACATATTACTCTGAATGCTGCAATGTAAGTATATTTGTGCTTTGTAAATATTTTGGTGAGCCTTCGTACATCGGCAGAATGAATTTTCTCTGAAAATTCCCTGAAATATGAACTGTTAACTGACACAAGGATCACATGCATTTCAGAGCATGTTTGTGGAGCTATAAAGGCTCAGGATTAAGAGCTGGGCAATTTGGCCAAATATACCAGTTATTTTATTTAAAACACAACACACAGCCTTTTGCAAAGTCATAGTGGATGTTTGTAAAGCTTCTAAATTGGCCGCACTGCACAAATGAAGTGGTGATAGTGTGTGTGATCTGAATTAAGCCATTTTTTATATTGTTTAATGCACACATTAATCAAATGTACATTAAGAGCAGACACACACAGTCTTAACATGCATATTGGAATGCCAGAAGATGAAAATAATCTGGAGGAATCCATACTCAAATTGGGAGCTAAATCTGGAGAATACTTGTGTAGTGTATTTTAAGCTAATGCTGCGTTTACACATAACGACGACAAGTCACGAATGCCACGAATCCACATTCGTGGCCGAGGATCACGAATGTGGGTGATTCGGGGCAGAGGTTTCACGCGCCGCCACGAACTGTTGCGACCTGTTACTGCGTGTTACGATTAATGGCACGAATTATTACGCACGGTCACGAATATGCGTCCCGCACTGCTGCGCGCTGTTGCGTGCTGTTGCGTTCTGTTGCGTTCTGTTGCGTTCTGTTGCGTTCTGCTGCGAGCTGCTGCGAGTTATTGGGAATTGTCGCGTTCTGTCAAAAATCTGTCAAGAATTGGGCGAATGTGGACAAGATCGCTGCCGCGCACACCGGGTTTGAGGCGGAGCAGGGACGTCTCGCTCCGGCGTGCGCCCCTGACTCGTTGGGCTCGCGCCAAATCGGGTTAAACAAAAAGCAAATACACCAGCGTCGGGCCTGTCCATATACTGAAGAATAGCAATAGTTTTTCAGTCTATGGGACAGTCACACCAGTTCAACCCCGCTCCTGTCAATGCGTAACACGGGCAAACGCATCAACAAACGCACGCGCTTCATGTCAGATAAGTCCGTGCAACAGCCGCACAATTTGGGCTGACTTTGCTCCACAGAATAAGCATAAAAACACTACACTCACTGTGCACTCGATCTTCTGAGGATCCGTCGTAGAACTTGCTGCCCTTAAACCTCTTTATCCAATGATTCTCACTCGTCTGGTCAGTCCTCAGCTCCAGTTGGAAAAACTTTATAATCCACAAAAACAGGCCTGTCTTCACCTGCCCCGCGCCCACCGCCGCTTGTTTTACGCGTCTAAGGTTGTAAATAAGCCTTAACTTATCTGTAGTGTAGCTGCTGGAACCATGCGCTGTTGTTTTGGTCAGTGGAGGCAGCGTGGGAGATGCATTCAGGGACCGCGGGAAAGGCACTTCTTACTGTCCTTTTTTCCCCACAAACGCGGGGAAAATCGGGACAAATATATAACAGTGGGGTTCTCCAGCGGTGGGGCAATAGGGGTGGCAGGGACTGGCTCCCAAACATCAGGAGGAACGACCGCAGGAGGAGGAAAAGCACCTGAGGAGCGGCGGCGGCAGGTGCTGCTGTCCCGGGCCTGGAGCGCGGACTGGCCGAGTGTGTGTGACTTTCCTTTTGCTGCTGCAGGTCCGAAAATGTACTTTTCGGCGTAGCGTGTGTTTACATCAATTTTGTGAGTGAAAACAGTGATTCTGCTCTACGAATGCTCTACGAATGCCCTCACGCTGAATTACGAAGCGCCACGACGCATCACGAAAGGACGCGCTCCGTTGCGAACTCCACGAACAGAGGGTGATTCGTGACATTCGTGGAAGATTTTTTGACAGACAAAAACTTTCTCCACGAACATCACGAATGTCACGAACTGATGCGTTCTGTTAAGAATCCCATTAAGACGCGTTAAGTCATGTTACGAACGTCACGAATGACGAAAAAATGCCATTCGTAACGCATCGTGCCTATGTGTAAACGCAGCAAAAGATAATGACAGAACGGTCAGGTCTTTGCATTGTATATATTTTTTGCTGTCCTTTTCTCATCTGCTTCTCTTATTTAGTCCCTTATTTTCTTCCTATTGCTTAATTTCTTGCTCCAGTATTAATGACACAATTTTGTATCTTGCAGCACAATGGTGAACTGAATGTGGCTGATCGTCCCCTTGCTCTTCTCATCGCTTCTCCTGATTTCTTCACACCTGGGAACATCTAAAGGCCCTTTCAACGCTGTAATCTCCAGTCGGGAATGGTCAAGCAGGTTTTGGCTAAAATCAGGACACGTGTGTTTGGTGTGGACAGCACCGTCGGCTACAGACGGCGTTTTTTTTTTGGAGGTCGGTGAAGCTAGTTTTGTCCGTTTGGATTCGTCAAATTGGCATCTATCTGTCGCCGCACCAGGAGAGGTTTGATTTGCCTTGTGTCACTGGCAATTCACAGAAGAAGCTGCAAGTTGGAAGGAGAGCTTTGTTATTTTTTTTGTTGTTGTTATTGAACTGACAAAATTTGTCTCCCTGTTCTAATTTTGCCATACATGTTTCGCACTGTTTTATCAACTAGCTGGAAATGTATGAACTTCTTCGGGACATAAACAGAAATAAAAAGGTGACTGGACTGAAAATCCAATTCACACGTCAGAGACAACCACCACAGAGCGCACATGCACTCTGCAGCTATCGTTCTTGGTCTTGGGTTCATGTTACTTCAGTGTAGATGTTGTTCTTAGCAGGTGAGGGGGGCAGAAGAGGGGAAACCTCAGCTTTATATGTAGTTGCTGATGGGGGCATTGCAATGAGTGCGAGTGAATGTCCAACCATGTCTGAAGGGTTTTTGTTGTTGATTTGTGATTAATATAGAGATTATGCTTGGCTATTGTCTACAATGTTATTCTTTTGTTTTACTTTGAATTGTTCCTTAATTTGAGGTTCCAGTTATATTTCAATAGAAATGGATCATGCTTCCACTTCTATTGAATACCTAAAGAAACTCATTACCCTGTTAAACTTCATCTTAAAGATCTGCCGAGATGACCACTGCTCTGATACCATGTCTGCTCTCCTTGATTAATGAACACTTTCCACTTGGTCACCATACCTTGTTTTCTGTTTCGATTAAAATTATGCTAACTGAAAAACATTCACAACAGTTCTAAAGTTTTAAGGGTTTGAGTTATTACAGATTTTTGTATCTTTGGTTTGAGGGCTTCACTTAAAGCCACACTGCGTAGCATTCCATCCAATAAATAGAATAATATATGCATTTATATTAGGGATGCACCGATACCACTTTTTCTAAAACCGATACGAGTACGAGTACTTGGATTTAAGTACTCGCCGATACCGAATACCGATACGAGTACAAGGCATTTTCTTCAACATTCTTACTTTTTTCACAGCAGATTGGTTTGTAATTAGTAAATTTATTCATTTACATTACAAGTAGGCTACACATTTAAGAGCAGTTATATTAGAATTGTGCTGATGCCATTTATTTTTATTTTCATTCAATATAATTTTTATTTTTATAGCACTGTCCATCAAAGACAGAAAAGCTCATGTCCTAAAGCTCCCAGTGCCTGAGCTTTATTCATTTATGTATTTTTATTTAACAATAGTATTGAGAGGTTACTTAAATGGTCTCTTTTCGTCTTTACTTCAACTCCGTGTGGATTTTCTCGTGTGTTTTGTAGCAACTTAGCGAGAAGCTACAGCGTTTTCATTGTTCTGCTGCAGCTCATTTTCCTCAATATAAACATGCTGTATGTCTTTACGTTGGATTTTCTGAGGACTTTTTAGTCGCTGGGTTAGTTTTTCAGAAGAATGAACCCCTGGTCATAAAACGGCGTCAGAATGGCCAAAACTGCGCTAGCCGCGAGTTAGCATCGTTAGCCTGTATGTTGTAAACACTGCAGACGCTGCAGCACGAACAACATTAAGCTCTGGTTAAATCCAGCTCAGACTCTGGTTTAGAGAGCGCAGTCTGTAATAAAGTCAGCTCTATGTGGATTATTGTATTTCCACTAAAGAATTCTCCAGTTTGTTGCTATTTTCTCTCCTCAGCTGAGAGGTGCGCCTCGTAGGTGCGCTGGCCGCACGTCAAATGGTATCGGTTCCTGGTATCGGGACCTCATGAATGAGTACGAGTATGAGTACAGGCATTTGGTATCGGCCCGATACCCGATACTGGTATCGGTATCGGTGCATCCCTAATTTATATCATTACAGATAGTGTTATTTTTGAAAAATGTATACAAATATAAATAAAACGTTCCTGGGAGTATGGACGTCTCCAGCTCATCTCCATGGTGATGTTCACAAAAGCATCTAAATATGAGATTTAAATAGGTTAGGTTCTCCCCCAAATCCATTCTTTGATTACAGACTACATATCTGAACCATTTACAGTGTTGAGTTGGTCAGTAAGAGCATGTTTTGTATTGCTGACAGTGATCCAAAATGTTTGGCAGTGTGCCTTTAATAAGTTTATTAAGGTTATTTCATGCACTTTTCTCCTGTTACCAATAGTATGCAGAGCTTTGATAGCTATGCAGTTTGCTGAAGTTACATTGTTACAGTTGAAATGGTATGTAAATGCAAGGCAAAACATTAATAAATGTCATTGTATTAATTCTATGGCTTTGAATACTTGGATGTTTTTTTATGTATTTAATGTTCATTATTAGTAGTACTTTTGTCTAAGTGGAGTCTGCTAAACTTATCAATTATAGGTGGAAAAAGACATGCAAAAGTTAATATAATGAGTCTGGTAAACTTTAAGATTTTAGGTGGAAATAGGTGCATAAAGGTAAATTTATTGAGTCTGCTAAACCTTAAAATTTGAGGTTGAAATAGTCAAGAAAAAGTTAATGTAATTAGTGTGTTGAACTTTAAAATTTCAAGTTCAAATTGTCAAAAAAGTAATATGGATAAGTCTACTAAACTTATAAAATATACATTGGACGAGTGCACTGAACTTGTAGGTATAGATTTGATATAACTTAAAAAATTTAGTTCGTTAACTCAAAACATTTGTGGAAACTTTATTACGACATAAAATTTGAGTTCAATGAACTTGTTCGGGTTTACAGTGCATGGATTCTGACTGTCATTGATGTTTGTCCAGGGACTCACATTGACAGTTCTTTTTCTCTTTTTTTTTTTTTTTACAAATATTGAAGTCCTCTATCCAGTGGGCCGAGTCAATCTGCTCAGTGTGTCCGTCTTTAAGTGCAGCCGGGGGGGGGGGGCGCGGACCTGCAGCTCTTACATTGATCAGTGCGGAGTTGATGTGCGCTGCTGCGTGAAGGTGTGGAGACGTAGAGACTCGAAAATCTTGAATTTTTTACGAGACAATAGATGAGCGGAGACGTCCCGCGGTCATTGGAAATCAATGTTCAAATCCAAAGCGCAAACAAGCGGTGAAACAGTCGTTTGCTTCCTTTACATACAGTCTGCATAATGGTCTGTTCAACCCTAACCCTTGTTCTACTTCCTTTTATTCCGTGGCTTTTGAAAGTGCATATGACACATAAGACACATTCTTTCCTAAAACATAGAAAACACAATTACATTTAAGATTTTGCTAAAAAAAAATGTCTTCAGCTTTATTTAGTTTGACCATTTTTGCGATGTTTATAGTTTCACTTCCTTATTGGACACTGACAGGAAGTGACAGAGGCAACCATTTTAAACTGTTGTGTTAATGGGAAATGAGTCAAACTGCTTAGGAACTTTACCTCTGTCTATGTCACTTCCTGTCAGCAGCTTAAAGGAACAGGCCACCGTTTTTACATACTGAGATATGTTCTTACCTTAGCTTTGACGAGTTCTTTAGGACCTGTCTGATCTTCAGTCACGTAAACACAGCGCAGACGGCGTTAGCATTTAGCCTCTCCCTCTCTCCACTATAGCTCCAAAACAGGTCAAGATAGAAGCTACCGAGCTCTTCCACGTTTTCCCTATTTAAATATGGTTACGTGAAGTGTTCCACTACAAAGTATAATTACACACAATTAAACAATGTGGATTTTCTAAGCGGATAAAAGGGGGGACTATATTGTAAGGCGTAATAATACCAGGAGTAGTTCGAAATCCGCGCAGTAATCTTCACTTTACTGTGCGGATGCCAAATTCACCTGCCGCGTCTCGCCTTAAAGGCAACTCTGGAGCTTTCTTAAATAAAAGTAAGAAATCACAAAGTAGTTACAGGCCGTTTTTTTGACTACATATAAATGTTGGAAGCTTCACAATGCAATATAATGCGACCGTGAGTTTAGTCAGTTTGCAGACAGCCCTTCTATGTTCGTCCTTGTGTCCTCCCGTTCACACGAGGGAAACGTGGAACTACCTCCTCCAACGTTCTCAGTGAAGCCGGGCGTCAGGTGATACGATGTTGTTTAGCAGGTGATATTTACAAACATTACTGACTGTTTGGATCATAGTGTTGTGTAAAATAAATGCATTAAATTGGGTTTCACATTTGCATATTTGTTCTCTTCGCTGATTGAGCCGTCCGATTGGACCGATGGAGCCTTTTCTTCGACATTATCTCCGCTCTATTGATGGAAACTGACAAAGACGGTCTTCTCCTGCCTCCGCCATTCTCCCGAGCGTGTTTATCTGAACGGGAACAATGGCACGGCCTTGCTCTGAATCCAGCCTCTGTCTCACTCTTCGATTTTGCATTTCTGAACGACTCGACACAACACACCGAGGAAGAAATCTAACTATTGTGTCAGTGCATTCTCCGCACTTCAGCTCATCTCTAGAGAAACCTCGTGTGCTGAATTCTGTACAAAAACTACTCATACACAGGTGAAATTAGGCAGAGCAGACATTAGAAATCAGTCCAAAACTGGCCCCGAGACTAATAAGCAACTCAGTATTTATACAGCTTTTTTGTTCATGCCATTTGATTGTGTCGTAAACTCAAGTATCTGCTTGAAACTACTAAGTCTACACAAACAGAGCCGTGGGAAGATGTTTTTAGTTAGGGGGCGCTGAGGGACAAACTTTACCCCCAAAATACTTTTTCTGTGCATAAATCCTATTTATTAACCTCTTAACTCCCGCCTGAACCGAGAGCATTTTCTCCAGTTCAGCTTTACCCAAATCCTGTAGGCCAGTGTAACAACTCATTTGAAAGACCTACAAAACTAAATGGATCTTTTTCCTCACGTCAGATTTTTTTTCATCACTTTTTTTGTTGGGCAGTCGTCTCATTTTTGTCAAATTTTCGTGACTTTATTGTCACTTTTTCAACAAATTATTCACATTTTTTTGTCAAATTCTTATCACTTTTTCGTCCATTTTTTCAATTTTTTTTGTCACTTTTTCGTCATATTATTCAATTTTTTTTGTCAAATTCTTATCACTTTTTCGTCCATTTTTTCCTCAATTTTTCGTCAAATTCTTATCACTTTTTCGTCCATTTTTTCTCACTTTTTTTGTCAAAATTTTGTCAATTTTTGTCATTTTTTCTAAATTTTTTGTCATTTTTGGTCAAATTATTCACATTTTTTGGTCAAATTCTTATCACTTTTTTGTCCATTTTTTCCTCCATTTTTCGTCAAATTTTTCTCACTTTTTTTGTCGAATTTTTGTCCATTTTTGTAATTTTTTGTCACTTTTTCGTCAATGTTTTCTCACTTTTGTCACATTTTCATCCTTGTTTTCGTCTCAGTTTTGTTGCTATTTTCCCATCTTTTTTCCAGAAGCTTTTGGACTGGGGTAAAGCTGGAGAAAATGTACTCGGTTCAGGTGGGAGTTAAGGGCTTGATATCGCCTGCAGTTCACAAACTATCCACCAGCACCCTGGGTTTTGTACACAAACACACAATTCTTACACAAGTGAGTTTATTGACTATTGTTGTTTTTTCTTCACATTTTCAAACGGTGTAAATGTGAAAGGCTTTTGGACTGAAGTGTCCCAGGCGATGGTGATGTTTGTGGTGACAGGAAGTGTGATTGCCTCGCACAAAACGGGAAGGAAAAGACGTCTGGAAAAACTCTGAAAAGTCACAAATTGCTAAAAGCTGGTCAGAGAAATGCAGCCCTCTTGAATTTTCAAAGTAGTAAGAATTTTCTTTTCTTTCCCCCTCTTGCAAGAAAAACAATATAGCCAGTGGCACAGTTTACAAGAAGGGAACAAATAACATACACTCAACTGAAATAATTATCAAATAAAGGTAAAAAGGAAAACAAAACAATAGATACATTTAAAATAACAACTATTTTCATGATGTCAAAGACCGTTTTAATTTTGATCGGCTTTATCATTTCCATCGGGAATCGTATACATGCGTTCCCAATGATGTCACGAGTAGTTCCGGCGGCCATTTTGAATACCGAAGTAGAATAATGCAGCATCACAACATGTAGCAATATCTCTTCTCAGGATGAAAATGAAAGAAAAGTGATTGACAGTGGCATTTGTATGTACTCGTAATCATTGCTCAAGATAACAGTTAAACACGGCCCCAGAGACGTTTTTGTGATATAAGCAGCAAATGTGGCACAGACGTAGCAGCTCAGTCTGTCGAGCTACAGCAGGATTTACTAAAGATCTGCTTCACTTCTCAGACTAAATAAACACATCAAAGAGGAAAACAGAAAACCTTTCTCTGTGATTTTTACAGTTTGTCATGTCAACAGAGTCCAAATCTGAGTCAGTGTTTAAGCTGCTCAAGACGTTAGCATGCTACCGGTTAGCAACTGTCAACACGATAAACACATGTGTGGCTCACATCTATGGACACTGAGGAAATACTGCAGTAACAGCACAGCTCTGACCTCTGTCACATGTTGTATCCAAGGTTTGGAATGTGGCTCAGGGCTTTCTCTTGGAGAGGTCAGAGCTGAGTTGTTGAAGCTAAATGCTAAACGGTAGCATGCTAACATCTTAAACCCTGACTTCTTCACATGAATGTGTGTCTCTGGGGTTTTGACTTATCTTCTTGAGCAATGATTACGAGTACATAAAAATGCCACTGTCAATCAGTTGTCTTTCTTTTATATCCTGAGTAGAGATTGTTATATGTTGTAGTACTGCATAATTCTTCGGTATTCAAAATGGCCGCCATAACAACAAAAGTCTGAAAGGCATGTATAGATTTACTGCCAGGAAAAATTTATTTGAGGATATGGAATTTTAAAACCAATAGTAATAGCTTTACAAGAAACTCTTTGTCTTTATCGTGTATTCTATTGAAGTATCCAAAGATGATATGTTCATACAATAGGTTAGAGTTTAAGTGTGGCTTGTCAGAAAATATGCTATATCTTTCCAAAAGGCTTATGTGTGTTGACAGTATGAGAAAAAGATGGAGGACTGTTTCAGGCAGCTCAGAAGAGCGTCTTTTTCATGAAGTGCGACGACAATGAATGATGGTCAAAGACTCAAGAACACTTTTTCTAGCAGCTGTAACTAACCTGAGGTGTCCAGAAGTACAAGGTGTTCAGTGCTCAGAGACATTACTAGTGTAAACCAGAGCACTATTGATCAAGACACATGCTGTTAAGACTGGGTCGGGATGGTCTAAAGCAGGGGTTCTCAACCTGGGGGTCGGGACCCACTAGGGGGTCGCGAGACAAATTTGGGGGGTCGCCAGAGCATATAGATAAAATATATATTTTAATATTATTATTATGGTGTCGTAGCATACATGCGATTTTACCAGGGTGCTATTATTTGTTCTAAATTTAATTCATTTTTGTTTTAGCCATTGTTTTTTCTTTGTTTTTTAAGAGTTATATAGGTTAACCTCTTAACTCCCGCCTGAACCGAGAGGATCTTTTACCTCACGTCAGCAGATTTTTTTTTCCATCATTTTTTTGTGGGGTATTCAACTCATTTTTGTAACTTTTTCATCATTTTTTTGTCATTTTTTGTCACATTTTTGTCACATTTTTTGTCACATTTTTTTCATTTTTTGGTCAATTTTTAATCAAATTTTTGTCATTTTTTTGTCACATTTTGTCAAATTATTCGTCACTTTTTTGTCACATTTCCGTCATTGTTTTCGTCTCAGTTTTGTTGCTTTTTTCCAGAAGCTTTTGGACTGGGGTAAAGCCAAACTGGAGAAAATGTGCTCGGTTCAGGCGGGAGTTAAGGGGTTAATTGTCCCTGTTTTTCCCATGGTCTGACCCGGGTGGGGGTCACGATCCTAATTAACTGTTATAATGGGGTCGCGGCTCCGAAAGGTTGAGAACCACTGGTCTAAAGACAGAGTTTTTAAAGGCTTTATTTTCAGATGTTTTTTCCTTCCCATTTTGTGTGAGGGAAAATATCTGTATAATAATTCTGCACACCTGTTTTGACCACACATCCTCTCATTACAAACATCCCCATCACCTGGGACGCTCCAATCCAACAGCCTGAAGAAGAAAAATAACAATATGGTGCAAAAACAAACTTGCACAGAGTAATAAGTTCCGAAGCTCTGAAAAGCTTTGATTCATTTTTGATGAATTGCCTCCACACTGCAGTGCGTTGGAGCAGCAGTCAGGAGTGCAGGCACGAGCAGCCTCGTCCTGTCAGAGCAGACAGTCTCAGTGACTGTGTCAATGGGATCGGAGCTCAAGGCCACACTAAATATAGTCCTGTATCGACACAGAGGAAAACTATCTGAGAGGAGGCAGCTGTGAGACAGAGGAGGTCTCGAAAAGGACTTTGTGTCGCATCGCTGTCACAAATCAAGTCGACGAGATGCATTTCTGTGGGTTTGTGAACTCGGTGATTGTGCAGATAGCGGATGTTTGTACTGACTTCATAAAATGCAACGTGAAATCTGTATATTTGGTTGAAAAGTCTGGGAGGAAACACTACACTGCAAGAAGTCATGTCTTGACGAGTTAAAATGACTGGATTTAAGATTGTATAATAATAATACTGTTGCATAATAATACTGTATATGATTACAAGGGTAGGCAAAATAAGCATTAGCTTCCGCCTATATCGTGGTCACACCGCCTTTGCTCTGCCCAATCCCGTCAGACCTAAGCAGGGAAGGGCCTGGTCGGTACTTGGATGGGAGACCGTTTGGGAACACCAGGAAGCCTAGCGAATGGAGTGAGTGGTTGGTGGTGGTCGGAGGGGCCGATGGCGCAGACTGGTTGCCTCGCTTCCGTCAGTCTACCCCAGGGCAGCTGTGGCTACAATAGTAGCTTACCACCACCAAGTATGGAGTGAACGAATAGTGCAATGTAAAGCGTCTTTGAGTGTCCAGAAAAGCGCTATATAAAACCAATGCATTATTATTATACCTTTTCGGTCATTTTGTATGTTATGTTATGAAGAAGTATACTTAACTGAATGTAAATCTTTTGTCATAATTTTGACCGAATAAACTGAACTGAACTAAACCGAACTTTGACTTGCAAAGTAGAAAAATTTCAATGAAATTAGCCTTTTTGCACTTAAAATAACAAATACATGTAGTTTGGATGATTTTAGTCTCTCCTTTTCATTTTTATTTAGTCTTATTTTAGTCGACTAAAATATCTGGACATTTTAGTCATAGTTTTAGTCTCATGAGAAACTTTTAATTTAGTTTTAGTCCAATTTTAGTCGTCAAAAATATCACATTGACTAAAATTAAGACTAAATATTTTAGTTGACGAAATTAACACTGCCTCCAAACCCATGCTGGTCAGGTTGACCCAAAACAATGAAAAATAAAGCACTTAAATTGACTAATTATGACAAAATATTTTAGTCGATAAAATGAACAATGAGCTGTGATGGTTTTATGCTTGCTCTTAGTGCACAAGAGTCTAACCCTTTTCCACATAAAGTCTTATAAGAACCGGCAACTTGTCTTGCTAACGAAACACCATGGCGTCCTGCACTGTCACTAATGATCTGATCCACATTAACCCACGATGCGCCTGTTCTTTGGCCTCCTGTCCCTTCGATGTAACTGCAGCCATTTTCTCTCCGAGCCCCTCTCCACCACACGACAGCACGTCCTCTGTCTTCTTCAGGACAAAGACTCCCCCGCAGAACGCCCACACCTCCATTAGACCCATAATCTCACAACCCAAAGACTCCCATAAGTGTCATGTGGGGAGTGCAGTTCATTTGGGCTGTTGTGTCACTTCATTAATATCAATGTGACGTGCACTCCCCGTGTTAAACATATCAGAGGCTCCACACAAAGCACTGCTATTAGAGATAATTACTATAATTGCAGCTATTGACGGATTAAAGGCCTCATCTGCCACATCTAAAGGGCCTCCAGTCGCGTCCTGCTCCGCTGTGCCTTTGTGTACGATGTGTTCCCATCTTTCAAGCACAGAGAGGAGACGAATTACGTCAACAGCGACATTAGGTCCAATGAACGACTGGAGAATTAGACAAAAGCAGAGAGAGCTAAGAAACGGTGGATTATTTTCTGTTACAGTTTAATTAAGTACATGGATATACGTAAATGGATATTCTCAAACAACCTCATGGAGCAATTTATGAGACTTCTCATTTCAATAAATTTTAGGGTTCAGGTCAAAAGACTGGCGTGCTCCACAAAGTCCACAAAGATCAGACTCTCTTCTTTCATCTAAAAAAAAAAGTTTGTTTGTACCTCTTTCCATTCTTTAGTAATCGTCCGTAGAAAATAGATGAAATCACCCAAAATGCTGTTCTGATCAAAAAGGTGAAAAAACGAAAGGGCACCTGGCAGCATTAGGCACAACTCAGATTTGAACACCAGATTTGCTCAAGGCTTTACTGCAGCTGTTCCTATTGAATAACCTATTTGACGTCTATGCACGTCATTGGCAGTCAATGAGTTAAGAGAAGAACGCTTACAAACTTTTGAAACACTGAAGCAGCACCACAGACAGATTATATTTGTCTGTTTCAGTGTTAATTTTGTCGACTAAAATATTTTGTCTTAATTTTAGTCAAAGTGATTTTTTTGACGACTAAAATTGGACTAAAACTAAATTAAAAGTTTCTCTTGAGACTAAAACTATGACTAAAATGTCCAGATATTTTAGTCGACTAAAAAAAGACTAAATAAAATGAAAAAAGGAGAGACTAAAATCATCCAAACTTCTATTGACCGTCTGAAAGAGCCTCACATTTTATTTTATTTTAATGACCTTTATTTGACCAGGATAGTCCCACTGAGATTAAGAATCTCTTTTTCAGAGGGGAGTCTATTGTACATGTTTTTAGTGGTAGGGGAAACCGGAGTACCTGGAGGAAACCTACGCAGGCACGGGGAGAACATGCACAGAAAGGCCCCGTCCAGGTGGGAATCGAACCTGGGACCTTCTAGCTGTGAAGCGAGAGCGCTAACCGCTGCGCTACCGTCCCGCCCTCATATCATATCATTTAAATTCACTGCCAAAGGAGCAGCTTATTCATGTGGAAGCAGCTCCATTAAGTTGAGGACCTGGTTTAAATATGATTATAATGAATATTATCA
Organism: Gobius niger; assembly: GCF_951799975.1. NCBI lineage: Eukaryota > Metazoa > Chordata > Actinopteri > Gobiiformes > Gobiidae > Gobius > Gobius niger. The sequence continues at coordinate 3,386,889 of NC_136871.1, read as the reverse complement.
ATGCTAAGTCGACTAAATTTACATGCTATTTTAGTTGACTAAAACTAGACTAAAATTGAAAAGCTTTTTTTGACTAAATCTCGACTAAAATGAAATTACATTTTAGTCAAAAGACTAAGCCTAAAACTAAAATAAAATATGTTGTCAAAATTAACACTGGTTTGTTTAAAAGGGGCTAGATGCAAGTTGGCCATTTTCTACTCACTACTGCCACCTCAGGTCATACGTGTAACTGCACCTTCTATATTAAGCTCGTGCATGACGGCACAGGTCTGGGCTCATTCTACACCATAGGACATTGCTGGGACATGTAGGGGGAGGAAAATACATAATTTTAACATTTTTAAACTACGTATAGTTTTATTTAAGATCTTCCCAAGAAGATGGTTAAAGACGTGGAGTGGAGGGAGCTGCACTGCGGAGGCGCACTCAGTCGCAGCGACAAATGGCAAATACAGCACTCACTCACTCACTCACTCACTCACTCACTACAAATACATATTATTAAAGAAGATTTTGACTTTATCAGTTAATGTTTTGGTTATGCACAGGACCATTGAGTAATCAGAGGTCGGTGTCTGCAAACAGCATCAGTGCCTCTTCTAAAAACTGAGCACATCTCCGTCGGCAGCACACAGTGAGAGGCGGCTCACACCGGCAGCCTCAGGTGTGGGGCAGACTGATGCCAGGGGCCGACGGGAGCCACAGCAGGTCAATAATTCATTACATGGAGGGCTCCACTCCACTTCAACCTGAATAAACTTCACAAACAACAGCACACAGCGCGGACAGCAGCCGCCTCACTGTCAGACACTGTCTTAAGTGTTACCAGGGGACACAGAGCTACTTTGGTTCACACTGCAGAGATCTGTATCAGGTTTGCTATTTATAGAGGTGTGTTGGAGGCAGGTTGTGTGCATCGCCGGGGCCCGTATACTCACCTCGTACAGAGTGATGACCCCGTTGGTCTCGTTGGGAGCTTTCCACTGCAGGAAGATCTTGTCCTCGTACGCCGTGTTCTGCAGAGACTCCACCGGCACCGACCCGGGAACTAAACGAAACAAAACATCCACATCATCCAGGATCTTGTAAATGTGACACTTCAGACGCTGTCAGACAAATTAATCATAGTTAAATCTGCGCGGGAACGAAGCTCGTTGATGTAGAACCGTGGTTTACGAGATCACACTTGCTCCTGAAGGTGCGAAGAGCGAAGGGCGTCAGACGTGTCAAACATGAAGCTCAGATCGTAGTCTGTCCTCACGCGACTGCTCCGCACACAACACAAAACCAAAATAAACAGACGGAGTTCATTTCAGTCCAATTAATCTGGCACTTGTTGTTGAACCAGTTTAATTTATCGAAGGACTTTTGCAGCGCGATTGTGCTAGACTTGACATAAACACTCAGCGACACCCAACTCGATCGACAAATCAGACACCAGACAGGCTGTTAAGAGGAGAGATAAGTTTAAATCCCAGAGTGTGGAGGTTATAGAAACTCGGATAATCACATATATACAGAGGGGGTGCGAAGGTTTAGGCACCCCTGATCCAAATTTCTGATAATGTCAATAATGAAGCAAAATGGCTGCCTAGAAACGTGTTTAAAGCTGCGATCCGAGGCATTAATTCTGTCCAAACTTTGCTCTGGCCTTTTTTAATATTACTTTGAAAATGTTAATGATAGACTGTTATTGGGGAATGTTATAAGAATGTCTCATCTACAACCTCATGCCTTTTGGAACGATCTCCAAAAGGCATGATCTCCTTGCTTCATTCTGATCTGGGGTGCCTAAACTTCCGCACCCCACTGTACAGAGTGTTTGTGCTGCCTCTATAATGTGAAGAGTTTTGGCAGAACAGAGCAGCAGCGTAGTGGGACTAGCAACCTTGTTTAATGTGCAGATTAGCCATGTGCTCGGGCGTTGTTAGGGACTTTATACAGTTTTATATAGTCTAAGTCTGTATCCGAATGTCCACACTATCCCCTATATAGTGACTATATAGTGGTGACGCCATGTTTTAGGGGTGTCCGAATGTCCAGAGAGAAAAAAATAGTCGACTCAAAATTTCCCACAATGCATCTCGAAAAGTAGTGAGCAGCGATGGTCACTAAACGGGTCAATATAGACCACAATGTATTGCGAGAGTCGGAGAAGAGCCTGACAGAGACAGGTCTTTGAACTAAACACGACTGAAGTAAATCAGCTGTTTCAGTCGAGTGTTTGTGTTTCTCATGAATAAACAACCTAAATATAAACGGTTACGGTGACAAGATGCTAACGTTAGCTGCTAACCTTTAGCTGGAGCTGTTAAATGACCGACAGCTTCCCCTCGAATAATCCAAGCCATTCATGTAAAATCCATGTGAAATAAAAGCGTATCTGACGCCTTGGGGTAGTTTTTGATAGCACCTTCAAGTTTGACAAACAAATCAATACTGTGATAAAAGCCAGCTTCTTTTAACTCAGAATTGAAGTGAAAGCTTATCGTTCAATCCTTTGCTGTTGTGAACTGTTTTGGCAAAGAACAAAGAAATAAATCATCCTTTTGGGTTGACAAATGCTGCCCCGCCTTCCTTTTACATATGCAAATTAGTATCGATGCTTTTTGCCCAATATCGATACTTAAAAAGTAGCCGTTTGGTATCGATATATCGACACTATGGTATCGATCCGCCCCCTCCCTACTAGTTACCATAGACATGCACTAGCCTAGCACCACAAAACTCTTCAATTATAAGGACTGCATGAATTTTTTTTTTAATATCTCCAGAAATCAACAACACTCTGGAAAACTAGGAAATGAGACCCTATGTCAAAAATCCTGAAATATCCCTTTAATGGACTTGCCCCCGAGTAACTCTCTGAGCTCTTTTATGCCCCAGTCAGATCAGGGAGGTCTCGAATGTGCCCAGATCCCGTGTAAAGACGCGAGGAGATGGGGCGTTAAGTGTGGCTGCTCCTAAACTCTGGAAAAGCCCCCCCCTAAAACATGAGAAGATCTGACCGTAGAAACTTTTAAAACCACCCTTGATACGCATCTGTTTGCGTTTGGTTCAAGTGAATAGAACATGTATGTAGAACACGCTAAAACAAATGAAAGGACTCCTCTTAGGAAGCGCGATTAATTATCTCGGTGATAATCCATCACTCTGTCTGATTCTATGTAGGTTACGCCGCGCTGCTGTTTGACTCTGTGCGTCTGTGTGCGGCGCCCCTGGTTCAAAAAGACAGATCAGCTACAAGCAGCAATTATCCTCCGTGTGAACAATCGCTGCTCTGTTTCCTAATTACTGCATTACAGCCCGCAGATTAACCACGGTTAAGCAAAAACAATTACGCGCAAAACAATTACAAGGTTTTTTTTTTGTTTTTTTTATTCCCCTCCCTAAAGCGGCTTCTATTCCCAGTTCACGTTGCCCCTATTCCGAATGCCAAGATTCATGTGTGTTCAGCAGATATAGGTGAAACGTTCCCCAGAAGCTAAATGCAGAGGTTATTAGAAATGAGATTTGGAGATGTACCGAAGCCCCGAGGAAGTGTGAGATCATTAGAGACATGTTTTATCTGCCTAATGCGGAGCGGTTTGAGGGTGAGAAAACTGAAGCTTGAATAAATCATCGGCCGCCTCTGCTGGGGCAAATGTTACACTGCAAATAAGAGGTAGCTAAAAACAAGATAAAATACCAGCATTTCAAGATAAAAATACTTAAAACTAGTCAAATTATCTGTCCATGCAGCAAGATAATTTTACTTAGCAAGAAATCTTAAAATAAGATATTAAAATCTTGAAACAAGCAGTACAAAATAAGCACTCCAAAGACTTATTTCAAGCTCAGAAAACTTATTATTAGATTCAATTATAAGGAAAATATACTTATGAGCATATCAACTTTTGTTTATAGTTGCCCTTACTTAAAAAAAAGTGGAAATTATCCTGAGCAAGTCAATATATCTTAAAATGAACCAAAATTGATCCTAAAACTAGCTCTAAAAACCTGAAACCAGTGCTTGTTTAAAGCATGTACATCTTACTGAAATCAAAACCAGAAAAGCAATATGAAAACATCGGCATTTATTTGTCAAGATTTTCGACGTTGAAATAAACAATTTCTTATTTTAACTCAGAAAAAAACTGATTGAAGATTTCTGAACTAAATAAGACAAATAATAAAGGTCTGTGCTAAAAAATAAGACTATAATGCAAAGTCGATGGCTTAAAATAAGTGAATAACTCTAAAAGTTAGTGAAATAATCTAGCATGACTAAAAATAAGATTTAAAATCTTGCCAAGTTGTAGGGAATGTGCAGGGTATGAATGGATAGAAACATGGCCCGGGCCTGGGGATGATAACCGGGAGGACTTGTTCTTGTTGTTATGGGAGTTCGAAAACAGCTAAAGCGCCCAGGCATCGGACACTTTTATGATCTGAATGCATGGCTTGTCCCACCCAAGGACGCAGTAATCAGACGCCGTTGTTCGTGTAAAATTGATACTCGTATATGAGATTTTAGCTTTAAGGTCTTTCCCCTGGAGGCGCTTTCCTCGATCGCATTCATTATTTAGCGTTACAGCTAATTGAACAGAAAAAAAAAATCCTTGAGCCACGCTGTGAGAGACACCACCGCCACTGTATCATCTGCCGGGAATAAAAATATATCAAATATTCATGCTGTCTCTCACTGGCTGAAGGTGAAAATATCGTACTTTCGTATAACAAGAACTCCCTGATATCGTTTGTATGCAGGTGACGGTTGATTTCCTTGCCGTTGTAGTACTTTTAACAAGTTGCTGAAATGTGCAATCCTCTGCCTGGTGTTACTTGCCAATTAGTTGTTGTTTGCGCTGTGCCTGCTGTTGATCTGCAGCAGCATGAGGCTGATTGTGACATTTTCATCTTTCATAATAAAGACCGTGTTCTGTAGGTGGCCGGCAGCGTACCATCTGTTTAGTCTGAGCGAATGTCAATCTAACATACAGGGGCCCATCTGCAAAACTTTTTTGGACAACGAATGTGGGATTTTGAACTTTTGAACCACTAACAACATAAAGAATAATTTCCATTTGGCTTCAGAAAAGGTCACGGCATTACAACAGCTGCTACTTAAGTACTGATTTACATTAATGGGGCCATGAAGCTGTTGATCAATCAGTGTTAGAGCCAAAACTTCAAGCCAATGATGCATCACAGGGGTTCCCAAAGCGGGGGTCGGTATAAGGGACAAACATCGGGAAAAAAAACGCTGATTAAACCAACTTTTCAACGTTTTACTGCTTGAAATCATGAAAACATCAAACACATTTACAGCAGGCTCCCAGGTTGTTTAGGCAGTGAGCCGGTTTAAAAACTATTTATCAAACCGATCTGCGAGGAGAATGACATGCTGACTTCCTCACCTACTGTATTTCAAGGTGGCCACAAGGATCAGTCTTAGGTCCTACACTTTACTCGGAGCTCATCAAAACTGTTTGGACAACAAATATGGGATTTTGAACCACAACAATATAAAGAATCATTTCAATTTGGCTTCAGAAAAGGTCACGGCTCTACAACAGCTGCTACTTAAGTACTGATTTACATTAATGGGGCCATGAAGCTGTTGATCAATCAGTGTTAGAGCCAAAACTTCAACCAATCGTCCATCACAGGGATTCCCAAAGCAAGCAAACATCGAAAAAAAACGCTGATTAAACCAACTTTTCAACGTTTTGCTGCTTGAAATCATGAAAACATCAAACACATTTTATAGCAGGGTCCCGGGTTGTTTATGTGGTTATTCTGTGGTCATCAACGAAGGCAGTGAGCCGGTTTAAAAACTATTTATCAAACCGATCTGCGAGGAGAATGACATGCTGACTTCCTCAACTACTGTATTGCAAGGTGGCCACAAGGATCAGTCTTAGGTCCTAGACTACTCGGAACCTTCAAATAATCTTGACCTTATCATCGTATTTCAAGTAAGATGATGCTGTTTTAATAATACATTTTAAAAGTTTAAGTAAAAGCTCTCACCGTCCTCCTCTGTTTGCTTGACGATCTCCTCGCTCTCCTTGCTGCCCTCCGGGTTGGCCAGGACCAGCCGTAACCTCACTGTTACAAAAGGCCTCAGACCCCTCAGAGTGTAATGGGACGAAGTCTGGATCAACTCTTCGGCTGCAAACTCCTGCTGGTTGAACACGTACTGGTACTGCACCTGGGAACACCGAGGGACAACAGGATTTAAGGCTGGAGAGAAACTGATGAATGCCTTTCGCTCGTGTGGGTTTTCCTACAAAATGAATATCCGAATATGTACTTGTACTTTATATAGCTTTGTTCCAAATGCTTTTTACTGAATGCTGTCTTAATATTTAAAATAAGAGAAAAGAATAGAAGTGGGAAAACAAAGGCATGGGGGAGAAATGCGGATCGGACGGATGGATTCTTTGTTGATCCAGAGGGAAATGTACAGCAGAAGCGTCAGATACTCAACATCAAAAGACATGAAGAACAATACATAGGCAGTATGTCCACAATATTCCCTATATAGTGACTATATAGCGGTCATGCCATTTTGTAGGGGTGTCCGAATGTCCAGAGAGAAAAAAGTAGTGCACTCGAAATTTCCCACAATGCATCTCGAAAAGTAGTGAGCATCGATGGTCACTAAACGGGTCAATATAGACCACAATGCATTGCGAGAGTCGGAGAAGAGCCTGACAGAGACAGGTCTTTGAACTAAACAACACGACTGAAGTAAATCAGCTGTTTCAGTCGTGTGTTTGTGTTTCTCATGAATAAACGACCAACATATAAACGGTTACGGTGACAAGATGCTAACGTTAGCTGCTAACCTTTAGCTGGAGCTGTTAAATGACCGACAGCTTCCTCTCGAATAATCCAAGCCATTCACGTAAAATCCATGTGAAATAAAGCGTATCTGACTCATATTAATTCATAAATATTCCACTGTCTCTGAGTCTGGTCTTTATCACAGAAATACTTTATTCCCGGAGTTTAGCGACTTTTAGCAGATGTCGTCACACAATCTGCTGGTGTTCGGACACCGGGCTCTGACCGACTTTCGGCGTCTCTGAGCTCGCGCTGGGGTGATTTTTATTTTATTTTATTTTTTTTTGTGATGATTGTAATGCCTGTAAAAGTGCCAAAACAGTCGTTCTGTTTCATAAAATAAACGTTTGTAACAATAAATAAAGTCAGATCAAAAAATAAAAAATAACATATCTGCAGCCTGACGTCACGCAGCACAGAGAAAGTAGTGGCTTGTGTTCGAATCGCCAACAGAATCAGTGACTATATAGTGACTATATAGTGCAGGGCTATGTAGTGAATGAGGGGTTATAGGGAATAGTGTGGACCATTGGATACAGCCATAATTTGTGCTCTTTTGTTGCTTTTTAAAATGTGTTTAAGTGATGACGGTTTGCAAATTGAACTCAAAATGGCTTAAACCGACTACATTTAAGTTGCCCGTGCTGCCCCTGAACAAAAACATGCAATGCTTGTAATGACTGAAGCCATTAAATGTCCTTCAAGTCTTCCAGTCTCAAACCAAAAACATTCAGATCAACTATTAGTGGAATCTGTTTCTGTAATGAGTGCAGGTTGTGCGCTCCTGACAGCTGATATGAGTCTTTAGTTTGCGGCGCTTTCTCCGCGCATTATAATTAGTGTCCGTAGAGTGTGCTTCCGCTCGGTGTGAGGCTGCTGTACTTACTGTCAGATTGTAGCTGTGACAGCGAGTCACCGCGTATCCAAACGTCTCCCACTGCACGGTCAGCTGGCGAGCTCTCACATCCACCACGTTCACGCTCTGAGGACCGTGGACCGGATCTACAGGGGGACAAAACACATGAATAAATAAAACTGTATAAGCTACAAATGTGAGGCGAGTTTGCTGAAGAAAATGATTCACAAGCTCAACTTTTGCAAAAGATTTAGGTTTTACTTAAGTTCACATAATAAAAATACACAGAAGTTCAATCAGTTCGAGGTCAAAGTGATGTAAAGTCGCACCAGATAGATCGGGTGGTGACATACTCTAAGTGCACAGGTGTTGTAGTTTGCACAGTTTTCACTCTTTTTAGTCATTTTCTGGTGGAATATGAAGTTATTTATCACATACAAATAAAGTCAAGTGTAAATCGGGCCCACGTGGATATTGTCTCACAGCAGATTGTTCAGTAGAAGTGAAAAAACGGCAGTTGTAGCTAGCGCTAGCTAACCGTTAGCATTCTCGGTTATTTATGTATTTATGGGCTGTTGAACCACTTTGCTCCTCTCCATGTCTTTGTATCTTTATTTAGTAGAAAACTATATCAGTAGTTTTTAAATAATTAGAGAAAGTTTAGATTTTTCTCCAAATTGTTTCCCCCTTAACTGTTTTCAAACATGACCATAGATGGGCGATTCCAGAGACTCCGTCTGTATCTATTGCTGGGTTGCAGGTGACATCACAGCGTTCTAAAGGCCTATACTATTATATAGAGGAACAATTACTTTGTTTTTGAGGAAATTTTTGATCTTGTACAGAGAGATCATGGGCCCAGTGGCTGATATTAAAGATCATTTTTTAAATTCATATATTTTCTTTTTAGCTATGACTTGTGAAAGTGTAATGTTATTAATAGGAAAAACTGGCTCTTGCCCCCCGCTGGGTCCGATGACATCATCACATTCTAGAACCTGCAACCCAGCAATAGGTAGCGTTCACGTGACATCACCACATTCTAAAGAGCCTATAGTTTAACATTGAGGTGGAGGTCAACTGACGGTAACTATGGTAACGGCGGTAACTGACAAAATGCATATTTTTATGTCTTTGTTTTTTGGCTCATATCTCAGTCATTACTGGAGGAATCCACATGAAACAAAAACTGTCACAAAGTTCATTGTCTCCTCTGTCAGCACATATGAACTAATGTCCATCTCTAAAGAATGTCAAAAGGTGGTGACAATATGCGAAAACATGAGCGTGATGTTGTCCAATAGAAAGGACTTTCAGACAAAAAAATAATATCACAGGTTTGTGAATCCAATCACGATCAAATACTGAAGAGGAAAAACATTTGTCAATTTTCGTTTTGGAGATTTCTTACAAAAACTGCATTTCTCCCATAGAGTTGTATTGGCCCCGCCCTCCATCTGACATTATGACATCATCACATTCTAAATCGTGAACGCTACCTATTGCTGGGTTTCAGGTTCTAGAATGTGATGATGTCATCGGACCAAGCCAGTTTATCCTATTAACTGCATTACACGTTCACAAATCGTATCTAAAAAGAAAAATTATGAACAAAAATGACCATTAATATCAAATCATTGGCTCCATGATCTCTTTGTACAAGACCAAAACTTTCCTCAAAAACAAAATAATCATCCCTCTATGTAATATTATGGACCTTTAGAACACTGGGATAGATACATCTAAACTTTCTCTAATTATAAAAATAATTACTTCAACAATCACTGAATCATGAATATGGTTTCTACTAAATAAAGATACAAAGACATGGAGAGGAGCAAAGTGGTTCAACAGCCCATGAACACATAAACATAACAGAGAATGCTAACATAGAATCGCGTAAATGCTAACACTAGCTAGCGCTAGCAACGACTGCCGTTTTTTTGCTTCTACTGAACAATTTGCTGTGAATAAACATCCATATGGACCCGATTTAGACTTGACTTTACGTATGTGTGATAATTTAGTTTATATTTCACCAGAAAATGGCTAAAAAGTGTGAAAAATTGTGTTTCCCCAAAGATTTTGTTTTGCTGCTAACATAAAGCATCATGTTAGCATCTATGTTATTTATGTATTTATGGGCTGTTGAACCACTTTGCTCCTCCCCATGTCTTTGTATCTTTATTTAGTAGAAACTATATTCATAATTCAGCATTTGTTAAAGTAGTTTTTGAATAATTAGAGAAAGTTTAGATTTTTCTCCAAGTTGTTTTCCCCCTTAACTGTTTTTAAACATGACCATATACGGGCGATTCAAGAGAAGCCGTCTTTATCTATGCTCCAACAAAGATCGATATCATCCAGGGTGGTAAAAACACAAGTTATATCAATTCAACTGGACATTTTTCATAGAGTTAGATGATTCTCGAAACGTCGGGCGACTGTGAAAAATGTCCAGTTGAATTGATTTAACTTCTTTGTTGGATAATTAAAAAAAACATTAAAGCGGGTTATTGGATGACTACCAAAAAACCCTCAAAGACCTACAAAACTATAAAAAAAAACGCTTCACAATGTGACAAAAAGGTCACGATCAGTTTTATAATTAGCTTTCAGAGGCGCTACACTGGCCTATAGGTTGGTTACTCGGCTGGTGACGAAAGCTCGGAGGCGTCTCCAGGAGGTGGGGGCGTTCCTAGGAGGACTCAGGCAAACCTATCCCTAAAATGGCCGCCATCAGAGTTTTTACAGATTACTCAAAAATACGCGAATGTGCCAAGGCAACACTTCAGGCATGTTTTTAATGAAGGAGTGACATAATAACATGATGGAAAGCTTGAAAAAGTCGATTTTGCATAATACCCCCCCTTTAAGAGGTTAAAGTTCAATCGTATCTTGTAGTCTCTTATCTGCAAAGGGGCTAATCTGACTTGGTAAACACTGAGAACGGCTGCTTTAGCAAACAAGGGCTGGGAGGCCAAGGATCTACGCAGGATCCGTCCCTAGACTCCATCGTGAAGCCATATTGTAGCGAAGAGCGCTGCATAAAAGGAGGACTAATTAAGGCTAAACTGAAGGCTTTAGCTTTAACCACAGAGGAATAAATCAGTTAGTTGCGCCAACATGCCCCTTAATCTCCAGAAATCGATGGAATTAGCCAACGCCGCTAACTAAGATTAAGAAAACGAGACCCTCGGGTTTAAACAGACTGTCTTTGTACTTAAAAAGTCTGCAGCCAAAGAAGAAGTAATCCCATTGTCTCTGTGTGAGTCTGCGCTGCAACAATGGCATTTTTTCTTTTTTTTTTTACAGCCAAGAAAACAGCAGGAGGGACACACACACACACACACACACACACACACGACTAGCGCATCCAAGGAACTGCTGTAAACCCATCGGAGGGCGGGCGGGCGGTGGGGGAAATGTGTTGCTTTTAACAAGTCATAGAAAGGCTTGTCAGACTGTAAACTTCATATTGATTTCTGTTAGGACGCGCGTAAAAAAAAGAAAAGCCCGGAGCCAGTAAAGAACAAATGAGACTGTGCCGGTTTTTGATGACGAAGGAATACGAGTCGCGGGAGGCTGGAAAGGTTACGCTTTTGTTTTGGACGCATTAGATTGAAATATAATTGGATTCAAAAGAGGAGTCGGTGCAATTTCAAAGCGTCTTAACACACACAACCGTCGAGCGATCCAGCCATTTGTAAATGTATTGATATTTGACGTTTTGTTTGTTGTTTATTCACATATTACAAAGGGATTCTCTGGGTTCCACCGAACGCAATAAAGGCTCTTTCTGCAGAACGGTAATAAATCAAAATGGCTCGCGATGCATTGTTTGTCCGCGGACTCCCAGGTCAGGTTTTTTTTTTTTCCCTAATCTGATTTATACATGAGGTCTGCGGAGGAAATACGAGCCCACTAAAACCCACCATGACTCCTATCAGCGGCCTCTTAATCCACGGTCTTTGGGTCGGATCCAAGATAATCTGTAGGTAATCTGCTCTGGGATCGGGGGGGGGACTCTGCTCATTTCAGGAGGAGGACGATGCAGGGGGTAAAGGGGAGATGCAGAAAGGTTTGTACTCGCTGACAAATGAGTGGAGTGAGTGCTTGTAAATGACAACCCCAGAACTTAGGTGGAGATTTATTATAGCGTCAATCAGGTATTTGTTGTGGACTTTTTGCGAAAACAACTAGTGTTTGTGGAGATTTTACAGTGGCTGCTCTCTTTACTTTTGACCTCTTAATCCCCCACCTTTACCCCTAAATCTGAAAGCTTCTTGGGGAAAAAAAGGGTCGAAATAGCTACAAAAACGAGGATGAAAAAATCTACAATGGAGAGACGTAAACGTGCCGGAAAAGCAACAATGATACAATAAACAAGGGACAAAAGCATAACTAAAAAGTGATGAAAAAGCCACGAAAGATCATCAAAAACAGGCTGGAAAAGCGACAAAAACACAAGACAAAAAAAGACAAAAAACGCAACGAAAAAGTGCAAAAAAAACATTAAAAAAGCAACAGAAAAAACTGAAATAAACCTACGAAAAAAAGTCAAAAAAGAGACAAAAACTCTTTAAAAATGTGACAAACGCGGCGACGATCTTAGCTTTCAAATGAGGCGTTACACTGGCTTGTAGGCTGGAAGAAGCTTTTAGAGGTTAAGCGTTGATAAAAATGTTCATGGACACTTTCATGCAAAGGTCGTAGGTGACTTTAAAGGGCCTGTATCCTGCAAAATCGACTTTTTGGAACTTTGAACCATGTTGTTTTGCTATTTCCTTGTCATAAACACCCCCAGAGTGTTTCTTGGCTTCATTTACGCAGTTCTCAGCAATCCTCCTGAATCAAGGAAGTGCCTGGCGTGTCCGTGCTGCCCCTGCAGAGGAAACAAACGCACCCCGAGCGTCATGTTTGCACCGAAAGTTGTGAAGAAGGAGCTCTTTCTAACCTACTCTGGACACGCCTGGTGTTTTTTTTCTTACCTAACGATAATGTCATGGAGAAAAGTGCGTTTGGCTACGAGAGGAGCAGCAGCAGAAGGACTTTATTCAACCTTCCTAAAGAAGAGGCCACTCTCCAGAAGTTGTTTTTTCTTTCCGGGATTCGGCGACTCTCAGCCAAAATAGTGTTTTTCTGTGACTGTCACTGATGGATGTTTGGTGAACCTTCGCCTGAATCAAAGTGGATTAACTCTTATAACCAACGTAAATCCCACAATAAAAACACCTGATGGAGCGACCAGGACAGAGTCAATCAAAACGCGTGTTAGCGAAGTAACTTTTTTCTGTGGAATTTATATTTCTACTACTGCTAAAGTTGTATGTGTGAAGAGAGGGGGCGGAGTTAACTGAATCCAAGCGTTTTTTCTTCCGGGTTGGAAGAATACCTCCAGAAAATACTTATATTTATCACAAAAATAGTGCTCCATAGTGGTAGAGGTACAATATATCATATTAATGCCTATGCTTAACTTTGGAATGGCTAAAATAGCATGATACAGATCCTGTAAATATTCAATATTATGCTTTTAGTCGGGAGTGATGAATAAAAAAGCATTGATAACAACTGGTCAATATTTATGTTTGACAATCCTGCAGCTCTGGAAACATTTTTCTCCTCCCGAGAGTCCAAGAGACACACTTCCTGCTCCGCCTCATTAATCAGGACAGGTCAGGGTCGCCCTGTTTGCTCTGGCCCGCTGTGAGCCGGGCACTCTGGGCGGTGCAGTCCTGACAGAGGCCAAACTTTGAGGCATGTTTCCGACAGAGGCGTGTGACCCCTTCCTGCAGTGAATCCAGAGCAGAGCTGTCTGACCGTATATCAGCACCTCAGCGGAAGCAGGTTTGTGTCCATGTACAAAATGCAAGTAATGTTTCTTTAAATATACAGTAATATTAATATAAGGGATGCTTATTTTGCTTGAGCACCAGCTATCATTTCAATAAGGTGGCTTTAGTCAAAAAAGTATGAAATGCTGCTTCGGGATGTTTTTCTGAGATTTAACCAAAACAAAATGAAAAACTTTCCCATAGTATTCAGAGAACCTTTCATTGAAATCACAAAATTTACCCCATCATTGAGCCATTTCATTGTGTTGAACGACTACTTGCTAACTACACTTTATTGAGCTTTAATAAATGATGAATTAACACTTGATTCATCATGGACAATTCATTAGTTAAGTGTGACTAACACTTAACCTCTTAAAGGAACAGGCCACCGTTTTTCCACACTGAGATATGTTCTTTCCTGAGCTTAGACGAGTTGATGCGTACCTGTCTGGTCTTCTGTTGGTACTTATTTTCCAGATAATGACCAGCGTTCTATACATTATCCCTTACTTAAGTGAAGTATTCGAAGGACTATTCACTACGAGTTATGCATTAACTGTATTAATTTAATAATTATTAGTAAAGTGTTAGTCACACTTAATTCATCATGAACAATTCCTTAGTTAAGTGTGTATTCATCATTTGTTAAGGATATAAAAAGGTATAGTTATTATAGTGTTACTAATGTTTTTTTCTTTTACGTTGCAGCAATTTTTTTATTTATTTTTTCCAAAAACGCTCAAAAATGTATTGAATAATCCAAATTGGAGCTGTTAAAAATCTCAAGAAGCAGAAGTTTATTTTGCCCCGAGCCAAAAGAAAAAGGAGGCGTTTGGAGATTGACAGCGGTGGGAAAGACGAGGCCGGCAGTAACGGGAAATTAGTGAGTGGACAAATAATGACCACCAAGACACACATAAAAACAGTATAAATCTAAAGCCGAGGAGGTGCTTTAGGGAGGCAGAGAGATTGATTTCCTCGCCCGCTCTCCCGCTCTCGTCCGGTCTCCCCAAAGTCTCAAATTAATGGCTCTGTTTCTGCGGCTCGTTCATCAGATTCGCCCTCGAACACAGTCGCTCCCTGAACCGGAGGCCGAGCGCAGAGATCTACCTGACAACACTGACGGGACGGGCCCAGAGCGAACGTTCCAACGCAGGAAAACAAGCTCATCACAACCGCACGCTCTGAGAATCACACTTCGTAAAGCTGAAGTTGATACCTCATAGCCTTGGGGGTGTCATGTATTTCCTGTTGAAGCACTGTGTCTTTATAAATGTGCTTGGAGGCTTTGTTTTGATTGGCTGAATGTCCATCCTCGACACAATCATTCCAACAAAAGAAGCCATGGTGAAAGAATAACCTCGGCCTACAAGAACAGTCTATGTCCAGTCTGCTGCTGGAGATGATGAGTTGCTGACGAAGCCGCTTGAGGCGAAACACTCAGAAACAGAGACATTTGCTCAGTTGAGAAGCTACACTAACAAATGACTGTGCCTTGTAGAAACCTTCAACCTCTTAACTCATTGACTGCCAATGACGCCTATAGACGTCAATTGCGTTTTTCAATGGGAACAACTGCAGCAAAGCCTTGAGCATGTCTGGTGTTAAAATCTTAGTTGTGCTGCCTAATGCTATAAGTTATTTTTTTGAGTCACTTGTAGGGCTTTTCCACTAAGGTGTTGGTTCTGGGCTGGTTCTGGTGGTTGGTTCCATGCTGACTTGGTTTCCCACCAAAATGAGAGCTGTGCCTATTGTCATAGCAACACTTTGGGAAGTCAACATAAAACATGGATAGTAACATCTTACTACAGCCACTTCTGGTTATAAAATACAGAAAAATAAGTTTATGTTTCAGTCACAGCACAGCAGCCGTTAACATTTTGATTTCTTCTTTCTAACTCTTGTTTTAGCTAAAGAGCATAAAGCAAAACAACAGTTTCCTCCACAGAGACTGTTTTGGCTTCTCCAGGAAGTTCTAAGCACAAACTAACTAATATTGAGTGTTTGTTGGAGGAGAGAGCCACGCCCCCAGCCGCTGACATCACTGGTGCTCGTTTCTTGGTCCAGCTTTTAATTGGTTCCCAACCGGCACCAGATTTTGGAACCAAGAGTCAGCGTTTTTTCAGTGGAAAACGAAAGAACCAAAAATGTGACAAAAACTCAACAAAAAAATTACAAAAATTCAACAAAAAGTGACAAAAATTCAACAAAAAGTGACAAAAAGCTCAACCAAAAAGTGACAAAAATTCAACAAAAATTCAACAAAAACTCAACAAAAATGTGACAAAAAAGAAAAAAAAAACATACAAAAGATGACACAATACAGCAAAAACGCGAGGAAAAAGGTCGGTTTTGTGGGTCTAAGCTTTCAAATGAGGTGTTACACAGCCAAAAGAGGACAGAATGCATTTGGTTTAGGCGGGTGGCAAGAGGTTAAAATATGTATTTGTGGAAGTGTCATAATTACGCTAATTTGGGCCAGGCTGACCAGAGTCCAGGGCTGTTTTTCAGTCCCAGTCCACCCCTGAGAAGGGTAGTTTGTTTAATTTTGCCCCTTTAAGTCACATAACACAACAATATTGTCCGTATACAGTGTTTTTAATATTTTCTCAGTTTGGTATGATCGTAGAACAGCAATATTGCACTAATGAAGCGCCATCTCAGAGGGCCGCCCGCTGCCCAGAAGAGGAAACATGGTACTTCCTGACTGAACACATTTCTACACATTACACGGTTTGAAAGCTGCACTCGTCCAGAGGCTATAAACACGATTAACAGCAGAGATACTGACGGAAAAGCTCCCATCAGTTCATTTCTGCTAAAAGCTCCGGCACCCGCAGCTCCACATTAACCATGAGAGGAGTAAATAACAGCAGAGTCTCCCGTGATGAAGGCCCTGGAGGAAGACTGAGATCAGAGCAAACCCTCGCGAGCTCCAGGCCGACATTACAGCGCTGAGTTTCATGTTCAAGCAAAACATACGATCTTTCGGAAATAGTGAGCTGAGCAGAACAAATTGGCTTATAGACATCGTGCGCGCGGTGCAAAAACAGGAATCTAGCAAAGTTCACTTCTGCTGCACTCGTGATTTACTTCAACCATTTGTAATATACTGTCAATATGTTTTGTGTGATTTTGAATTACACATTTTTATTATTTTAAGTATTGCAGTACTATTGTTCTCACAACATTCAAAACATCCAGGGGCGGACTGGCCATATGTCCATTCTGGAAGAGCACAGAAGGGCCACTGGCTCTTTATTCTCCAGTTTGGCTTTACCCCAGTCCCAAAGCTTCTGGAAAAAAGCCGTGAAAATAGCAACAAAACTGAGACGAAAACAATGGAAATGTGACAAAAAAGTGATAAAAAATATGACAGAAATGTGATAACAATTTGACAAAAAAATGACAAAAATGTGACAAAAATGACAAAAAAAATGACAAAAATGTGATAAATTAATTTTTTTTCGTTTTTGTCACACATTTTTGTCACTTTTTCATTGCATTTTTGTTGCTTTTTTGTGGATTTTTTTGTTGCATTTTTCACTTTTTTGTCACATTTTTTTTTGCATTTTTCACTTTTTTGTCACATTTTTGTTGCTTTTTTGTGGATTTTTTTGTTGCATTTTTCAAGCTTTTTTGTCACATTTTTGTTGCATTTTTCACTTTTTTGTCAAATTTTTGTTGCATTTTTCAAGCTTTTTTGTCACATTTTTCACTTTTTTGTCACATTTTGTTGCATTTTTCACTTTTTTGTCACATTTTTCACTTTTTTGTCATTTTTCAAGCTTTTTTGTCACATTTTTCACTTTTTTGTCATTTTTGTTGCATTTTTCACTTTTTTGTCACATTTTGTTGCATTTTTCCACTTTTTTGTCACATTTTTGTTGCTTTTTTGTGGATTTTTTTGTTGCATTTTTCAAGCTTTTTTGTCACATTTTTGTTGCATTTTTCACTTTTTTGTCAAATTTTTGTTGCATTTTTCAAGCTTTTTTGTCACATTTTTCACTTTTTTGTCACATTTTGTTGCATTTTTCACTTTTTTGTCACATTTTTCACTTTTTTGTCATTTTTCAAGCTTTTTTGTCACATTTTTCACTTTTTTGTCATTTTTGTTGCATTTTTCACTTTTTTGTCACACTTTGTTGCATTTTTCCACTTTTTTGTCACATTTTTGTTGCTTTTTTGTGGATTTTTTTGTTGCATTTTTCAAGCTTTTTTGTCACATTTTGTTGCATTTTTCACTTTTTTGTCACATTTTTGTTGCTATTTGTGGATTTTTTTGTTGCATTTTTCAAGCTTTTTTGTCACATTTTTCTTGCATTTTTTCCCATGCTTTCTTGACACTATTTCACCACAGTTTTGTCACTTTTCTGTTTCTCTTTTGTGGCCTTTTTTTGGTGCATTTTCGTCACATTTTTTCCGCCACTTTTTTCCAAGAAGCCTTTAGATTTTGGCAAAGCTCCACTGGAGAAAATGCGCTTGGTTCAGGTGGGGGCGAAGCGGTCGATACACGTGCACAAAAGTACACGCCGTCTTTTTTAAATGGTTTGAACTTTTGATTAAACCGAGCACATTTGGCTTCTTGCTGTAATATTTAAAAGCGTCACACGGAGAGCGTCTTGGAGCGTGTCTGCAGCTAATGGAAAACAGTCCAGTCAGACAAACAGGCCGCACAGTTAAACAGCAGGTGATCAATGCTGCATTACAACTCAGGTAATGTGGCTCCTGCTTCAGCTGCTCTAATGACCCTGAACACAACCCTGAACAACAGCGGACAGGGCTTCCCTAAAGGAGGAGCCTGACCCACGAGTGGACACTGTGAGACCTTTGTAAAGAATCATTAACAACAGGAGGGCGTGACTGTAGTAAAAAGCAAAGGACACTAGGGCTGAAACGACTAATCAATTAATCGACGACTATTTTAGTGATCGATTACTCGTTTTCTGGTTCACACAGACTAAAATGGACTAAAAATGACATAAAAATGAAGTATTTTTGATGAAATCCTACTTTGTTTTTATAGTTAGGGTCTGTGTACATTTTGTTCATTGTAAATTTCATGAATAGAGCCTCCAACAAACATTTCCCTTTAGTTTACTCCAGCAACACATCTTCAAGCAGCGCCGAGAGCATTTTCTCCAGTTCAGCTTTACCCAAACCCTGTAGGCCAGTGTAGCACCTCATTTGAAAGCTAGGACCTACAAAACAAAATTGATCTTTTTCCTCACATTATCGGATTTTTTTTCATCACTTTTTTGTTGGGCGGTCGTCTCATTTTTGTCAAATTTTCGTGACTTTTTTGTTACTTTTTCGTCAATTTTTTCGTTTTTTTTCATCAAATTTTTCTCCCTTTTTTGTCAAATTTTTATCCATTTCTGTCATTTTTTTGTAATTTTTTTGTCACTTTTTTGTCCATTTTTTTCTCACTTTTGTCACATTTTCCTCCTTGTTTTCGTCTCAGTTTTGTCGCCATTTTCACACCTTTTTTCCAGAAGCTTTTGGATTGGGGTAAAGCTGGAGAAAATGTGCCCGGTTCAGGTGGGAGTTAAGGGGTTAAACTATATGTGATTAAAAGAAATAGGAAAAATAAAATGTTCCTACACCATTCACAGCCAAGCGATTACTCGACACAATAATCGTTAGTTGCAGCCCTAAAGGATAAGTGGATAAGTATTCTCAGCTTCCTTTTCGGTCCCTACACACTGCAGCATCTTTGAGAATCACTGGCTTTGTCCTGAGCCTATCGACAAGGAGCCAGAACATTTACTCAAGTGAGAGGAACGTTATTTTGAAACATGACGTGAAATAAGAAGAAAACACCATGAAAACATCTAAAAATAAATTGTGAAGAACTAAGTAACAAAATGCATCTGGTTTACTCTTTAACATTAAAGCAGTACTAAGTAACATGCTTGCCTTACTAAATCTTTTCCTTAGTACAAGCTTTAATGGGATGATTGGAGGGTCTTTCATCTCTTGAAATTAATGTGAAATCTACACATTCACCATTTGTCTTTCCATTTCTTTGTGCATTAAAAAAATAATGCATTAAAAATATTTTTTTTGCGTTTTCGTCACACATTTTTGTCACTTTTTCATCGCATTTTTGTGGATTTTTTGCTGCATTTTTCAAGCTTTTTTGTCACATTTTTGTTGCATTTTTCACTTTTTTGTCACATTTTTGTTGCTTTTTCACTTTTTTGTCACATTTTTGTTGCTTTTTTGTGGGGTTTTTTGTTGCATTTTTGTTGCATTTTTCCCTTTTTTGTCACATTTTTGTTGCTTTTTTGTGGATTTTTTTTGTTGCATTTTTCACGCTTTTTTGTCACATTTTTGTTGCATTTTTGTAGCTTTTTTGTCACATTTTTGTTGCATTTTTCACTTTTTTGTCACATTTTTGTTGCTTTTTTGTGGATTTTTTTGTTGCATTTTTCACGCTTTTTTGTCACATTTTTGTTGCATTTTTGTTGCTTTTTTGTGGATTTTTTTGTTGCATTTTTCACGCTTTTTTGTCACATTTTTGTTGCATTTTTGTTGCTTTTTTGTGGATTTTTTTGTTGCATTTTTCAAGCTTTTTTGTCACATTTTTGTTGCATTTTTCACACTTTTTTGTCACATTTTTCTTGCATTTTTTCCTTGCTCTCTTGACACTATTTCATTTCTTTGTGCATTAATCACATATATTTCTGTGTAAAATTGCTACATTTCCATGATGGATAACCACTGGAGGTCTTCCTATGCAGTGGCTGTAAGACGGAGAACTCCACTGTCTGACTGTTACGGATAATTGGCAGAGTGACATTCTATATTTTCGCAGTTTTTTAGTGCGAGCCCTGCAGCGTCTCCTCTCCCTCCGCCTTCCCGCCGCTCCTTCGCTGTAACGTTTCTCGTTTTTCATCCCTCCCTGTGTCTCTGTCCGTGAATGTCTCGCGGCCGGACTCCGTCTCTGTGTCGCTCTCCAATTACCGGGGCCTTCAAGACTTTAACCCCAGGCCCGGCATCGGTCAGTGCATTACATCTTCAAATCCTTCTCTCATCTCCTGCAGCTTCTCTTTCTTTTCCGTCACGTCAACACAACAGAATGAGGGCTGCGTAATTAATCACAATCAAATCAAAAATGTACTTTAGATGGTTTCTGGTAGGAAATCATGTGAGAGATTTGAAAGTATCTACCTATAGTTACTGCGACTAATATATTTCTCTTGGTGGATTTTCTTCCCCCTCGATCGGCCCGGCCCCCTCACTTCAATCTCAATCCCCCGTTGTTCAGTAAATTGTCCCGACTCTGCCCCAGGCCCTGATGGTTTTAATAAAGCTGCATTCGAAATGGATCTCCTCTCTGCTCCGTTTTGAATTACATTAACACCTTTTTTAACCCCCCCGCAATAGACGAAAACCATTTTCTCCCAGAGAGGAGCTTCCATATTGTGCAGTCGATACGTTGGCAAACAACAATGGAAGTACCGTAAATGCTCTAACATAGGCCAGGGCCTTTATTTACTCAAGGGCATCTAGGACCAGGCCTTTATTGGAACCAGGCCACAGTTAGAGACAGGCCTTTATTTCTATTTGAGCAAAACGGACGACCAGGAAAATGAAGAAAAACGAGATTTGTGTCCATTTGCACCTAAAATATTAGGTTAATTTATTAATGAACATTTCAAACCCTCTCCCAGCGGCTGGAACATTGACGCCTTTTATTTTGTCGGGACAACAGGAAGTGTTTCGTTGCTGTTAGCGGAGCTTTGACATCAGTGACACTGCAGGTTTCTGTTTCGTTTTTACCGCGGACCGGATTATTTGTTGTTATCTCGTGTAAAAGGCGAGTTTAGACGGAGCGTTTGTGTTTGTGATCGATCATGAGACTGACCCGAGAGAAGACGAGACGCTCGCGCTGATGGGAGGAGTTATTTTGAGGCGTGGGACTGACCTGCACACGGAGCAGCTGGACGTGCTTTGAAGACGCGATGGTGACTTTATTAAAACCCTGGAGGGTCACACAACATTTGCCCTGTTTCCAAATATGGTCACAGGAGGTTTGAAAAGTGGCTAAATCTGTGTCAAAGTTACGCTCTGATCAGCTCCTCCGCAGCGTCCCCCTCGGCCCGGGTTCCCGTTTGTTACTTCCTGCACGTGAGTTTTCATTTACACCAGTATGAGACAAATTCCTAACATGGGGAATATTTCTACCACTAGTTTCTATTAATATCCCCGGCCTGTTTTAGAGACCGGCTTTAATTTGCCTCCGCCAGCCGCAAACCCGGCCACTGTTAGAGACCCGGCCGGTGATGGAATACAGGCCAGTATTAGAGAATTTACGGTACTCTCGACCACCACTAAGAGTAAGTTAGAAAAATACTGATCACTTTATCCAATACACGACTGCAGCTTTACTCAAGTGACCTTTTTTCTCTGCCGTCACACGGGACAAAAAAGGAAAATTGTCTTCAAATGCGTTGGAGAAACCAGAGTTTGAACTTTCTGTTCTGAGCTAAAACACAATGTGAGCTCTGGATTTTGGAAAGACACCATTGAGAGCTGCTGAGATTGAGTGTGAAAGAAAAGTTTCTGAGATCTAATGGAGTTTTTCACACAATGTGGGCTTCTTACCAAGGTCTGATTCCTCTCACTACTAAAAAAAAGTGTGCAATTGGGGTCCGTCTGGAGCCAGGACTCCCTTGAAGACGGAGATTCTGAACCTAAGTTGGGCTTTTGATGATTATCAGAAAGGTCAAATTACAAATCACTTTTTAAAGCATGACAATCGAAACAAAATGAAACTTGGCTGAATACATTTTCCAAAGCAAAAAACATATTTGAAGCATTTTTACACAGAGTATATAAGATCAGAATGAGTTATGACGAAGCTGGTGGTGCGGCCCCTGCAGAGAGATAATTAAACCCCCCTAAAATCCATCTGTTGTGAGTCCTCTTAATCCCTGTGTCCCCGTACTGGAGCAGTGGGAGCTGCCTGTGCTCTGTGTTAGACAGAGTCTGTTTACACTGTGTGCACATTACACTGGTCATTAGTGCATTGGAGACAATGGTGCGTGAGCTCAGAGCCAACGAGCCAAGTTCAGTCACATTTTAAACTGGGCTTATCGGTCTGACTGTCCTGTGAAGGTGCTTAAGATTGTCTTATTGTAGAATTTTAACCCCTAAAGCTTCGAATTCCTGACCAAACCTTTAGCTCAGGATCTGGAGATAGACCCTGACAGATTTCCCCAGTGGCATTGAAGGATGGGTCTAATGCAGGGCCCGACTCGGCAACATAATGAATCGCTGTCTCAAACCTGACTACGTTTACACGCCATCAATATTCTGGTTCCTGAAACATTTGGAATAACCTGTTTAAATGCGCGAGCAGACAGAGTTACTCCTGTATACACGGTCATTATAATCAATTAGGAGGTCTCAATCCAAACGCTAAAGACATTATGTTCATGTCTTTCACCACATTAATAAAGTAATCGGCTTCCTCCTCATTTTGAAAGTGTGTTCCCGTGTTGCGTCTGGGTTTCACCATGTTCTTGTGTACTGTATTTCTTGTGTACTGTATTTCTTGTGTACTGTATTTCTTGTGTACTGTATTTCTTGTGTACTGTATTTCTTGTGTGCTGTCAAGGTCAAGTCACGGTCAAGTTTATTTCTATAGCACATTTACAACAACCACGGCTGCCCAAAGTGCTTCACAACACAAACAGATGATAAAAACTATGAACACAAATACAAACAAGGCATAATAAACTTTACGTCAAAATCAACTGTAACAACTGTACAACAAAATACTGTATTTCCGGCTGGCTGTGTGCCAGACATAAACATATTCGGATTGTTATTCGTATCCATAATACCGTATTTTCCAGACTAATAAGTCACACTTTTTCTTCATAGTTTGGCAGGGGGTGTGTCTTATACTCCGAAGCGACTAATATGTGATTTTTCTCCCCATTTTTTTTAATTCAAATATATAATTTCACATACCACTAGAGGGCACTGCAGGCTCATCGAGCAGCAGAAAGAAAGTTTGGAGTGAGCGAGAAGCGATGGTTACTCTTAGAGAAGAAAACAAAACAAAGCTAATCACGGGCTAAAAGCTAGAGCCACAGGTAGAGGAACGAGTTCCCCAAATGAGAGCTTGAAAAACATGTTGCCGGGAGAGGCTTGTCAACGGTGCAGTTACGCCTCCGTGCCCGGGTCATTGCCACGACGATTGTTCAGAAGTGACACCGAGGATGAAGATTTCAATGGATTTAGCGATTTGGAGTGAGATGGAGAGTTTTGTATGTTCTTTATGCTATAGTTTTCTGAACTGTAAACACACCAGACACCTATAGTTCGATGTTTATGCTTCATGTAGCTAACCATCAATGTGCTACGCTAGCAAGCCGTGCGCTATAATTTTTCTTCATTAGCCCATGTTTGGCTGGAGTGAATTAGAACACCTTGTTTTTTGTTGTGTATTCCTGCACAAAACTAGATCACGACAGAGACATGACGCACTCAAAAGCCAACACCACAACTGTCTCGTTTTGTTACAGCATAACGAGTGACGGACCCGGGACGTAAATAATTCAGCGTAAACCAGGGGGCCACACTTTGAGTTTACCGTGAAATGGGTAATTGAGACGTGGCAGAAACGTGCTGCCGCGAAAAAAAGAAGAAACGAGATCTGAACTCCTGCGGGTGAACGTGAAAATCTTCATTTGTTTAAACAGTAAAAGGTTGAATTTCCTCCTGAATGTAATGTCATACTCGGGCTTGTCTCATGCTGTCACTTTGGAAAGCACAATTTCAAGCAGTGCCGTCATCACCCAGCAGGGATAGAGGACGGCGTTGCAGCTGATTAACACATATCTATGGAGATTAGGGGAGTTTAACGGTCTCACTGTCTACTGAGTTGTTTTTTATCTCCCTATAAAAGATAGAAGGCTCCATCTTTTCTTTGTTCTAGCTGTAATTCCCCTCTCTCTCGTCTCGAACTGGCCCTTTGACCCTCCCTGGCCCTCCAGAGGCTTCCGCTCAGATAAATGAGGCTCTAACATGGCTGCTATTTCAGCTCTGTGGGAACAAAAAAACACAAGGCAGTGCGAAATTTTTCCAATAATACCTTAACCCTTCACTCAGCTTTTGAGACTTAGGCTTCCTTTAATTTACTTTTTCATTAAAGTTTTTGGCCTGAGGGGAACTTACAATGGGAGATGAAGAGTGAGAAAGAGCTGAGAGAGCTTTCGGCGCCGGCAATATGGATTTTCTTTTTATATAAGTAACAAAACGTTGGCTTGATGTGGAGCATTTTATTCGTCTTTTAATTCCTCTTTTTTAAGTGTAACTTTGGCAAAGGGAGCGTGGTGACTTACAGCGCACAGGCTTTGTTCGTTATGCTTTAACTGTGAGCTATAGTTTAAAAAAAAAATGGGGGCACTTTGCTGGTGTTGGCGCTATACACTGGGTATCAGTGTTTCATCTGACAGGGAGAACAACCCATCGGAATGAAATACTGCTGACAAAAATGAGGGTCAAGGTCACCTACTGCAAAACTACTTTAACAAACGCAGAATTGTAATATAGTTTTCTACAAAATAAAGATACAAAGGAACAAAGTGGTTCAACAGCCCATGAATACTTAGGAAACGAACAATGCTAACATATTGCTCCATGTTAGCATCATGCTACATGCTAACGCTAGCTACAACTGCCGTTTTTTTCGCTTCTACTGAACTGAGCTGTGAATAAATATCAATATGGACCCGATTCAGGCTTGACTTTATTCATGTGTGATAAATAAGTTCAGAGCGCCACCAGAAAATGACTAACAAGAGTGGAAAATTGTGTTTCACGCCCCCTTCAATGACGAGATAGTTACGGACGGCATCTCGTCATAGAAGGGGGCGTGGCTTCGCCGAGGGGGAAAATAGAATCTTTAGAGAAACACAATTTTTCCCTCTTTTTTGCCATTTTCTGGTGGAATATGAACTTATTTATCACATGAATAAAGTCAAGTGTAAATCGGGCCCATATGGATATTTACTCTCAGCAGATTGTTCAGTAGAAGTGAAAAAACGGCTGTTGTTAGCATTAGCCCGATGCTAAAATGTAGCATTATGTTAGCATTCTCCGTTATTCATGTATTTATGGGCTGTTGAACCACTTTGCTCCTCTCCATGTCTTTGTATCATTATTTAGTATAAACCATATTCATAATTCAGAATTTGTTAAAGTAGTTTTTGAATAATTAGAGAAAGTTTACATTTTTTCAAAATTGTTTTCCCCCTTAACTGTTTTCAAACATGACCATATATGGGCGATTCCAGAGATGCCGTCTGTATCTATCCCGTCTGTATCCATAGCAATAACACACAAAAAACTACTAAATGGAACAACAACATAACTATTCACTGAAATAAGTACGTACCAGATAAGATATAGGCGGCATTTGTGGAATCGCCCATTCATGCTAACCAGGAAGCTAAACATGCTAACGCCAGCTACAATTGCTGTTTTTTTGCTTCTACAGGACAATCTACAAAAAAACATCCACATTGACCCGATTCTGACTAGACTTTATTGGTGTGTGATAAATACTTTTTTTACTTACAGAAAACGGCTAAAATGAGAGAGAAAAAATGTTCGAAGCAGCCAGAGGGGAGAAACAAATGAGGGAAAACACTAAACTTTCTCCCATTTCTCCACCATTACTTTAACAAAGGCTGAATTATGAATATATTTTCTACTCAATAAAGATACAGAGACATGGAGAGAAGCAAAGTGGTTCAACAGCCCATAAATACTTTAAATGCTAAACAGGAAGCTCACGTTAGCTTAATGCTACACTGGCTCATGTTAGCTACAAGAGCATTTGTTTCGCTTCTACTGGACAATATACTGTGAAGAAATATCCATATTGACCCGATTTTGACTTGACTTTATTGGTGTGTGATAAATATGTTCAAAGTCAGCCAGAAAACAGCTAAAAAGAGTGAAATTGATCCTTCCCTCACAGCGAGGCCACGCCCCCTTGTATGACACGTTTCCGTCTATATGGCTAAAACCTCCAGATCTTTTTCATCTGCTAATAAACATGAAATGAAGGGAATAAGGGGTCTGAAATCGCAGCGGCACAGTGTGAATGAGCCTCCTCTGCCCGGTGTCGTGTCAGCTCACAGTGATGTACGACTGCTCTGAGATCAGTCTGCTCCAACAGAGATGTGCCGTCAACAATTCATCACACACTTTATGGACGTGGCCTTCAGACGGCGCCGCACACGCTCCACACCGTGCTCTCGGACTTCTATATTTAACCACTGTGTCGCCACATTACGCTGACTTACAAAGCCTGCAGTTAAACTTTGAACAGTGAATACAATGCGATTTCATTTGATTGCTGTTATTATGGATTATTTCACACTAGATTCTCCCAAACAAGGCTGAATTACAGATAAACACACGCCGCGGTCTCTCTCTCCCTGGTGTTTTGGACGTGAGTAGCTGCTCTTCGGATCAGAGCAGCTGTAAAGTGTCAGAGATATCGCGCGCTGCTCTTTGATCACCCCCTGAACCTTCGCCATCTGTCAAAATATCTTTAAAATGAGTCCGAGTGGGTCCCCCCTGTCTGTCACAACACCTCTGCACCTGCCGCTGAGAGCACACGCCGTCTCCTTCACTTCCAATACACTCACGGGGAAATAGTCGTCTGACGGCAGATCAGGCGGAGGAGAAAGACCAAAGGCATCGACTTCATTTCCACTGATCCATTTTCCTATGATGAGCTTTGGCCGCCTGCTTTCATCTGAAACGCCTGAAATGGCATTGGCTTCAGCTCCGTTGACTAAACTGAACAACCGGACAATTGCGCTTACTTCTTTTCAAACACCTTCTTCAGCAACATGTAGAGTCACTGGTTACGGGGCTACATATTTATATCCTAAAATCGCTGAAATATACAATTGAGATTTTCTTAAAGGGACTACACAGAGTTTAAAAATGTTAAAATTAAGTGTTTTCCTCCCCCTACATTTTCCAACACTGTCCTAAGGTGTAGAATGAGCTCATACCTATTTACCGCAACTACCTCTAAAATGCTGCACTGTCACTCAAAAAGGTGTTAATTCGTGTCTGAAGTGCCGTCATACGAGCTTCATATAGAAGGTGCAGCTAAACGTATGACCATTGGTGGCAGTAGTGAGTGTAATGGCTCACTTACATTGCTTATTTACTTTGCTTGTTTGAGGACATTTCAGACCAGTTCTAGGGTAAATCTCGCTTGAAATAAGAAAATAAAATTGCCCTTTGGTGAGAAAATGACCTGAAATAAGGACGAAACGTATCGAAACGAGTCAGAATCATCTCAGAACAAGTGAAATAATCTAGGACAAATGCCCAAGAACTTCTTAACCAGTCAAAACAGCTAAAATTTGGATTATTATGCTCAAATTGAGATGTTTATACTGATCTAGTTATATACTTTTTGCAGTGTGATGTTTGGGTCAGCTTTTTTTCTGGCTTTGTGCGATGTAAATCAAACCTGATCCACCCGATCCATGAAAATTTGTCTCAATTTGCCAACCCGACCCAAACCCGCACACAGAAATGGAGAAATGGCACTTGTTGTTTTGCTTTGTTAGTGAGCCGTTGAGGACACCTTCGAAATCCCTTATGGACTTACCAGGTAACCAGGAGCAGAAACTATCACTTTACTTTTACCACTCTTTTGAAAACTGGAGTTTGGAACTAAAGTGACCCAGAAGCAAACGACCGACCTGACGCTACGAGAAGCTGCTCTCCTCAGGTCAGTATGGAGCTGTCCCCTTGTTATGTAGCCGTGCCTTGCTTCTTGCTGCTGCATTATTTTCATAAACATGTGCCTGTCGTGCTTGCACATGCGTGGGCACTGCCGATGTGCACACATTTGGAGCGGTGATCAAAGTAAGAGACATGGCTACATCTAAACTCGGCGCAATGAGAAAACAAAACATGCTAATGATACATTTATGTCCATAAAACTGGGTGTGACAAAGTGGGTTTGTCACATTATTTATATTGGACACTTTGTTCATTTGCAATATCCGTCAGCTAACAATAACCATCGGATTAGTTAATAATTACGTCATATGGGTGGTTTATTGTTTATTTGTTATTTTTGTCAGTATACAAACTTACCTGTACCAGCTGGTGGGAACAAAGGGAAGGCGTGGTCTTTGTCGGCCATTTTAAAACCTCAGGCTGAACCATGTGGCAGAAGGAAACTAGTTTAAACTTTGCTTTGAATTTTCTTTGTATATGATATATGGTTTGTATTGTCTTTATTGATTTAATTTGAACAGCCATAATTTTGGACTAAACTACTTTTATGTAAAATATTAAAACTTGTCAGCTAAATTTATATATGAAATTGACCCATCAAGCTTATGGTACTTAGGAGAGGTATATTATACCTCTCCTAATGGGAAAGGACCTCCCACCGGTCAGGTTATATTACAACCTGACTGCATGTAGTGACTGTGGAAGCCATTTTGTTCAAGTGTGTGTTGTCCTTGAAATGTATGTATGTATTGTGTATATATCTCTTTTGTATATTGTCTAAATTAAAGGGACACTGCGTAACTTTTGGACTATACTGTTGCCATTTTTGCAAAACATGCTCCTATTGACCAGATCGACACAGATCGGCACTATTACTGCAGGGAATAATAAAAGAATGGATTTGGATGAGGACCTAATCTGTTTTAATCTCAAATTCTACTAACTTTAGTCACATCTCCATGGAGACGAGCTGGAGACGTACCCACTCCTGGTAAAGATACAGTCATGTCTTAGATAACCTGAGCCGCTCACAGCAAAAACACATGTTTTTTTGTACATATGTAAGTATTTTTCCAATGATGAAATGATCTATCATAAAATAAATAAATGCTAGTATTTCAATTTTATTTATAAGTAAAATTCTACGCGGTGTGCCTTTAATGTTTGCTGATCTTACCTGCCTTAGGAAAACGGATGAAAATTAGCCTCTGTGCTAACTCCGGCATATTTACATTGATGCTCTTTGCTGTCATGTTGATTAATATGTACTGTCCTAATTCAAATAAATAAAATAAAATAAAACTTCCTTTGTGTGAAGAATACATTTTGCCTGGTAAGAGTTGTTTGTCAAGTCTGCCTGCTCATTTCGACCACACTGGGCAAACAACATATTCCCATATTCTACTTTGAGTGACATTGATGGATAAGCATGCACTTTATGCTGTAAACCTGCAATGAGAAAATATATGTGTGCTTTCTATCCCGACCCACCCACACCCGGAGTTTGACGTATAGCATAACTTAGGTCCAATGTCCTCATTTTTGTAGACCACCCTCCACAGCACTGTAAAGACCAGCTCTAATACAGAGCTGACAACTCTCTAGAGCAGTGGTTCTCAACCTTCTGGCGCCGCGACCCCCATTTTAACAGTTAAAGGGATTTGTGACCCCCGCTCGGGTCACACCGTGAGAAATAGAAAAACCTGAACCGAGAGGATCTTTTTCCTCACGTCGTCACATTTTTTTTCCATCATTTTTTTGTTGGGTCATTTTTGTAACTTTTTGTCATTTTTTTGTCAATTTCTGTCAATTTTTTGACATTTTTTGGTCAAATTTTTATCACATTTTTGTAATGTTTTTGTAACATTTTGTCACATTTTTGTCATTTTTTGTCAAATTTTTGTCATTTTTTGTCAAATTTTTGTTACTTTTTGTCAAATTTTTATCACATTTTTGTAATGTTTTTGTAACACTTTGTCACATATTTGTCATTTTTTGTAACATTTTTGTCATTTTTTGTCACAATTTTGTCAATTTTTGTCATTTTTTTGTCATTTTTTTGTCAAATTTTTATCACA
Organism: Gobius niger; assembly: GCF_951799975.1. Classification (NCBI taxonomy): domain Eukaryota; kingdom Metazoa; phylum Chordata; class Actinopteri; order Gobiiformes; family Gobiidae; genus Gobius; species Gobius niger. The sequence continues at coordinate 3,356,473 of NC_136871.1, read as the reverse complement.
TTTTTGTAATGTTTTTGTAACACTTTGTCACATTTTTGTCATTTTTTGTCATTTTTTGTCATTTTTTTGTCATATTTTTGTCAATTTTTTGAAACTTTTTGTCATTTTTTTGTCAATTTATGTCATTTTTTTCATCCATTTTTTGTCACATTTTTGTCAATGTTTTCTCACTTTTTTGTCCCATTTCCCATCATTGTTTTCGTCTCAGCTTTTTTCCAGAAGCTTTTGGACTGGGGTAAAGCCAAACTGGAGAAAATGTGCTCGGTTCAGGTGGGAGTTAAGGGGTTTAAAAAAAAAAAAAAAAAAAAAGGCTAAACTGAAATTCATCAAACTACAAACAAATAATGTCACTGGTAAAATAGCACATGCATGCTACAATCAAATATAAGATTACATGCTAATGAAAACATGGCAATTTTATCTAAATGATCTGGCGACCCCCCAAATTTGAGGTTGAGAACCACTGCTCTACACTTCTGTTCTTTAGTTGAAGACTTTGCAGACTGGTCCATCTTTGCATCTCTGACTTTATTCTAACCCAACGGCCCGTTTGGTTTCCACTCCTCGACCTTTTTCTTCCCGCCGCGCTCAGACGTACAGAAAGAGGCTCGTTGCTGTGGAAACAATCCAAATCTCCCCCAAAAGGCCAATTACTAAAGAAGCTCCAATTAAAAGAGATTGGTTGTATTAAATAGGCTTCATCCTGTCTGCTTTTAAGACGCCGCACGCCGCCTGCAGCCCACACCTCCTCACGCGGAGCCCCTGGACTTTGGCTCGGGGTTTGTGTGTTTGCCGCTCATTATAAAAGTGGAGTGTTAATGTTGTCTGCCTGACGCTCACGGCTCCCCGCTGACTTCAGGAAACAAAAGAGAAGACAAATTACGGCTCTGCTCCGCCCCGCTGCGCGAGGGGTGCAAGGGGTAATAAATAATTATGTCCAAACGGGAGACGCGGGGAGGTAGACAGGCACGGGTGATTTCAGTGGATTTGAAAAGGGTGAAAAGGAATCATAAACAAAGACTCCAGGTGGCAATGTTTAAATCTATTTGGAGCCGTAATATCAGGCATTTGGATGCAGAATCAAATCACAATGTCAATCACAGTTCAGTGTCTCCTGTCAAATCACAGACAGTGGAAATACGTGGACGTAGCATCGTTGTTAGCTGCTGAAGCCAAACAGGAAATGGGGCCAAGCTACTGAAGTTATTTACTGTAATGGACTTTCCACTTAACTCTTTGCGTCACCATTGTATAACAAATTTGGTGGTCTGGTTGTAAGCGGATTTTGATGTGCTGAATCCAAAAATAACATTGGTTTTGCTCAAATAGGTAGTTTATTGTCTTTATAATGTCTTCCGCCCTTGTGCCTGTTCTTAGCTGGCTCCAAAAGCCCAGCCAAATTGCTAGCATGAACGAGCTTCTGTTAGCCCGCACTGAAGGCTATGGGGGAAGCCACCCTCACTTAGTCCATCGCTATTCTACAGTCCATGCCTCAAACACAAAATCTGCAGACCAGGACACGTTTCAAATGAATTTCAACCCGTCAAGTTTCCTTCAAAGTTTCATCGAGTCGAGTCACACTTTTCCCTAATCGTGGTCCGACTGGAGGTTTACAAACACGCTCCCGCTCCCGTTTCCGACCGTCCCCTGGTGTTACTCCTCCTGCTCCTCACAGCTCTCGAAAGTGTTGATTACAGCCGCTCCACTGCCGCCAGGCTCACACTGCGCATCAATGTGAGCATGTGCGATCGCCGCGGCTCAAAACTCCAAAACGCACCCGGGTCCGGGGCGTTCGGCTACTCCCGAAAACACAATCAAAGCTCCACGACTTTTGTGATTCTGACTTCCTGTTCCTGCGTCTCGCTCTGAACAGTTCACACTTGTTCGACTCCAGACAGACGAGCTTTTCCCACCTCCGCCGAGTTTGGCGTCTGCTCCGCCGCGACACATGTAGCACCTCTCAGAATAGAGGCTGTTACTAGGAAGATTCAAGCGAGAGTTTGTTTAGAATTAGTATCCAGGAAGATTAGTCCAGGGGTTGTTGTTTTGATTGGCCGCTTCTCAGAAAATGAGGCCTAATGGAGCACTTCCTTTGTTTTATGGCTGTTTTGATGTAGGAAAGATGCTCTCTGTGGTTCTGCGGGGTTTGTAAAGGGCGCTCGCATCATCATAAAACACGAGGCACTTGCACTGACACAGAAACTTGAGGCCAAACACTGACTTGACTCTGAAATAAGAGCTTTAAGCGGCTAATGATGCTGGAGGTCAGAGTTCTTTCAAGAGACACAGAGAACAGCGGAGAAAACCCAAGCAAAAACCATAATGTAGCCTTACCTTATTATATACTTTTTTTGGTAACACTTTATAATAATGGTACGTGAGTTCATGCCTTTTTTTCATGAACTTATGTATGAATTAATGTATGATTTCATGATACATTCATACATTACTCTAAATCAGGGGGGCCCAAACTTTTTGTCTCCGAGGGCCAAAAAGTGGCTGTGTGTCGCGGGCCAAACAAGGCAATGTCAAGAACGAAATTATAAAGTTACTTTATTTTATTTACTTTTTATTTTTTCAATAGCCCATATTTGCATTTGATTCTATCTATGCAAATAACATGATATATTAAAACGAACTGTAGCAATTTAGTGCACCTACAGTAACTTTACCTCATTCGTTCACTCAAAGAAAATGCCACATTAGATTATTTTGAAAGTGTCAGTTCAGCATCAATTCTTTTATAAGTGACTTTTTAACATGTACTGTTGTTGACGTCAACAACCTTTGCAATACAAGTTGGAAAACTGTACTACAACGCTCTGTGATTAATAAATACCAAGACACCACAACAGTGTTTCCTTAACTTTGTGAAAGGGGTGAAACAGCGCCCCCAATTTGACGCTTGTGGTCAAAAAGTGAACTGCATCCATATTTACCATTGAGAATGAATGAAAGAGAGTTAGTATTAACCACACACAGCGCAAAAGTAGGTCACTCTCTGGGGCCAATAGAATTTTGTCCCCACTTTGGGAACCCCTGCTCTAAATAATGACTTCTCAGAAACAAACTTGATCACATGTTGGTTCATGGATAACGTCATCCCGGAATTAAACGTCTAACCACTGTAATGAATGTACATGAAAATCTTAATAATTCCTCATGATCACGAGGATCACACAAGAACACCATGAATTCACTAAAACGGCAGTGAAATGTCAATAAAATAATCAACCAATCATGATAAAGAGGATCATACATGAACATCATGACTCATATGGAGGAAATCTACATCGGCTCTTTAGAAAGTGGTGATGTCAAGTGAACGCAACCAATGTGAGGATTAAAGGGATATTCCAGGATTTTTGACACAGGGCCTCATTTCCTAGTTATCCAGAGTGTTGTTGATTTCTGGAGATATTTTTTTTTGTAATTCATGCAGTTCTTATATTTGAAGAGTTTCGTGGCGCTAGGCTAATGCAAGGCTAGTGCGTTTCTATGGTATCAGCTAGCCTGCATTAAAAACAGTGTGACCCGCTCCACAGAGCACCTGAAGTAAATCACTTATAACACCAGACTAACCATAGAAACGTCTGTGTCGAATAATTTTTGGAATATAACTGACCTGCATCACATGAATGATCGCGTTTTGAGGGACTATTTTCTAGCAGATCACTCCGCCGCTGCGTAGCTTATACAACCACGAAGCTGATGCTGCTCAAACATAAGTTCTTTTAAGGCGAGACACTGCAGGTGAATAGGGGAAAAAAATAAATGTAGAGATATCAATTTGAAACTTTTGCTGAACATCACAGATATAAATATGAGGAAAAAATGTATTGCACTTTTTCTGTCATTTTATGTTTTCACATAAAAATAAGGCATTTTGAGCACTAAAATGGCCAAAATTGTCTATATTTTGGGCAACGAAATCAAAATAATGAATTGAGCCAGATTAAAATTTATGGTTTTATTTTATTGACATATTAGTAACTAAGATTTTTTCAGAGGGGATTTTGGATATTTTGTTTAGTTTTTCAATAAACTAATCATCAGTGAAAAAATCTGTAAAAACTCAAATTCTGCCAGTTTTTTTGGTTTCAAAGTTGAATAAATCAGGCTAGGAATAAGATATTAAAAAAACTGTCTGAAAAAACCTTCAAAATATTGTTAGGTCTCAGACTGGAAAGTTTGGGGTCTGTGGGAGCTGCTATAAGGGTTTCCTCGTTGCCCGAGTGCGGATTTTTTTCATTCTGTGAACACCAGCTCTGAAGTTTTGTAACGACTGCGCATGCGCGGCCCGTTCTCCGACTTTTCCGCACCGGGCCTCTCGTAGGAGGAATAATACCATATTTGGGTGAAAGCGTCATCACGGGGACCCTTAGCAGGACACGTGGATGTAAAATTTGTCAATATTTATGAATGAATACCCGCGGGAAAGACGGACTTTCTACGCGGCGCAGCAGCTACTTCCGGGTTCCCCCCACCTCGCAGGCGGACAAAACATCATAAAATAAAGATCATGCGGGATGAGTTTTGTTATTTTTATACTCTGACATGAAAACTAAGATGTAAAGGGAGGAAAATAGATAAAAATCTCCACTTCGACCACTACGTGAAAAATCAATACTTTCACCTGCCGTGTCTCGCCTTAAAATGCAAAATGGTTAAAACAACACTCTGGATAACTACATGAGGCCCTATGTCAAAAATCCTGAAATATCCCTTTAATGCCCATATCTCAGTTCGTCTGATTCATAAAGATTCCACGAAACAGGGGAACGAGGGGGAACTTTGATCGTCTCCTTTTGAGCCGATGATTGTGCAGAGTTTTCAGTCAGAGCTGCAGCTGGATTTACTTTAACGTGTTTTTGACAAGCAAAAAAAAGCTCCGCAATGTCCTTGGATTTGAAACGGGCAATTACTGAAACAGAGATGTTGCTTCACGTGATTAATCGGGTCAAACTTAAATACTAACTGCCACCACGCAATTCATCGTGCGCTTGTTTGTGTTGCTCGTAAAAACAGTAAATGCCGCAGAGAGTTTCCACCGTCTTCACACAAAAGGCACCGGGGATCTGTCTTTGACGCCGAAACGATCCGAACTGCTCGGCTCAGCAAAATAACAAAGCGGCAGTGTCAGCCAATTCAGCCACGCGCCCCCGACAGGTGAATTAAAAATCCATCTTTACGGTGGCGAGGCATTAGCAACGCTCACATTACCATCTGCCACTGGAAAAATTCACTTCATAGGAGACGCTTTGAGTTAAGAAGGTGCTTCCATAAAGCGTGTAACCTCGGGGGAATCAAGCCTTTTGCGGAGTCTCTCAGATTAGCCAACGCACACATTAATATCTGCCAACTTAAGACGGGGGGGAAAAAAGTTACTGGCACAGATTTATGGACAGCGGCTGCGGCGAGAGTCTATCTTTATAGGCTTAAGTCTTAGGCAGCACTTACATTATTACTGCTCACATAAAACAGTATTAATTTATAAGTCAGGGAGACGAGGAATGAAGGGGAGTGGATGAGTTAAACATGTTTTTGCACTTCGAAAAAGGTAATGCTTATGTTAAAAGGCGATATTTATAGAGGCGTGGAGAAGAGCCAAGATTGGAGCCGATGTTCAAGGGGTCGAGAGTTCGAGGAATGAAGATGCAAAGTGTGAAAAACGTCCTTTTTAAAGCAGTGGATTTCAAAAGATAAAGCCATGTATCTTCTCAGGATTACAGTGGACCACAAAGCAATCTTCTATACTTGCGTAGGCTCTCGGTCGTCAAAATGTTTTCCAAATATATATGGACTGGGTTGATTGAGATGAGGGTGTTTTGCTTTTATCGTTTTTTGATAATCTCTCATTCCTCGATTTGACTTGATGAATTATATATCCGTGCATGACCAGTCACTCTCATGCTTGTTGGGGAGAATACTAGAGAATGCTGAATACTCGCCTTAATATTTTATTGTATTCTGTTACTTTGTCCAATACTGAATACTTAGAATACTTTCACGGTGATTTACTTAATATTAGATAAAAGGAAAAAAATAGATAAAAGTGGTATATGATTAAGAAGATGGTTCTGTTGTTGTTACATGCCTGTTACAAACTTTTTTACCACAAATTGGAAAGCAAAAAAAAACCCTTTGCAAATGCCCACATTCCAGAATGACATTGGCTGTATCCGAATGTCCACCCTCGTCCCTAACCCCTCATTCACTACATAGGCCCGCACTATATAGTCACTATATAGTCACTATATAGTCACTATATAGTCACTGATTCTGTTGGCGATTCGGACACAAGCCACGACCAAGCCCGGTGTCCGAACACCAGCAGATTGAGTGACCACATCTGATAAAAGTTTGTGAAACTCCGGGAATAAAGTATTTCTGCGATAAAGACCAAACTCAGAGACAGTGGAATATTTATGGATAAATACGAGTCAGATACGCTTTTACTTACTGGATTTTACGTGAATGGCTTGGATTATTCGAGAGGAAGCTGTCGGTCAATAAACAGCTGCAGCTAAAGGTTAGCAGCTAACGTTAGCATCTTTTCACCGTAACCGTTTATATTTAGGTCGTTTATTCATGAGAAACACAAACACACGACTGAAACAGCTGATTTCATTCAGTCGTGTTGTTTAGTTCAAAGACCTGTCTCTATCAGGCTCTTCTCCGACTCTCGCAATGCATTGTGGTCTATATTGACCCGTTTAGTGACCATCGATGCTCACTACTTTTCAAGATGCATTGTGGGAAATTTCAAGTGCACTAGTCACTATATAGTCACTATATAGTCACTATATAGGGAATAGTGTGGACATTCGGACACAGCCGTAGAGCTAAACTTTTCCCCAATGGTTTTGATCTTTTCTTTCTCCTTAAAGGGGCAGGTGCAAGTTCGTCATTTTATGCTCACTACTGCCACCTCAGGTCTTACACGTAACTGCAGCTTCTATATAAATGCCGACCAGAAAAAAAAACAGAAAAAAGTTGCCCAAAATGCATATTCCAAATACATGTATTCAGGTAATACCCAACACTGGTCACTACAAAGTACTAATAAGCTGTTCATCTATTTTTTCATAAATACAGACGGCATCTCTGGAATCGCCCATATATGGTCATGTTTGAAAACAGTTAAGGGGGAAAACAATTTGGAGAAAAATCTAAACTTTCAAATTATTCAAAAACTTCTGAACAAATGCTGCATTATAAATGTAGCTTTGTACTAAGTAAAGATACAAAGACATGGAGAGGAGCAAAGTGGTTCAACAGCCCATAATAAGCTTTAAAAAGTTTATTTAACATTACATTGATACAAACTCTGGCTAAAGCTGATAGAGAATGTATTTAACTGCATTAAACTTTGCAAAATAATGAAAATAGCGGATTGGGTGATGACTGTTCTCAAAGAAATCAGCATAAACGCAGAGTCAATTATTGTTCCAGAGATAAAGAGACAAAAACATGACCGATGAGAAAGAGGAAAAAATCTAAAGGAGGAAGTCTACGGAGCATTTGGAGATAAATCAGTCTCTCTCTGCTCCTCGGGGCGAATTGAGACTTCGCTGGCGCTGCCTCCTCAGTGGACTCCTCTCGCTCTCACAAATGTGCTACAGACGGCTAAACGCAGATTCCCCGGAGCTACTGCTGTGACATTTTTAGGGAGAAATGAGCCCAATCCTATTTTGAGCCATGGCTGAGCTGCTAATGGGTCAACGTGGCCACTACGACGAGAGATCCTGTGATATGAGCGGCGTTAAATGCTTCACAACTTCCTCTGCACGACATATACAGTAGTTAGGATGTTCTTGAAGGAGTTTACAATTGACTAAGGCTATGCTCAGACTGCAGGTGTTTAAAATACAGATTTTTGGGGGGGGAAATGTTAAAGGGGTTTATGCGGCCAACAGAGCTAACACTTTACAAGCTAATCATTTTGAGGAGGAAGAGAGCCACGTTTTTGGAGCTATGGCTTCATTGTGAATTTGTTGTCCATTGTTGGATAGTGAGGAACTTCCGCTTCATTTATAACATGCATTGCAAAAAGTAGTTAACTAGATTAGTATAAACATCTCAATTTGAGCATAATAATCAACATTTTAGTTGTCTTGACTAGGTGAGTTGTTCTTGGGCATTTTTCCTAGATTATTTCACTTGTTGTGAGATGTTTCGGACTCGTTTCAATATATTTTGTTCGTATTTCAGGTCATTTTCTTTGCCAATGGGGTAAGAAAATTGTTCTTATCTCATTGGCAATTTTACTTTCTTATTTCAAGCGAGATTTATCTTAGAACCAGTTTGAAATGTCCTCAAACAAGCAAAGTAAACTTGCTCCGATCAGGAAAATCGGTCTAAAATCAGTCTAAATTAGCGAAAAACGCTCAAAACAAGATACATTTCCTCAATTCAAGTCATTTAAGACAATGCTTGATATTTACTTTTTGCAGTGTAATGTTTCTGTGTTGTTTCAGACTGAAGTCTCTGTGTGACATGTGACTTCCGAGTGCAATCTCCAGAGGTCATGGTCCTTCCCCTCTTGCTATTTTCCAAAAAAGGATTAGCGATGTCTTGCACAAATCAACGAATACTTCAAGAAAACTGATGGGAAGGCAAAGGCTACATGTTAAAACCATAACGCTGGATCTAAATACTTCACTACAGAAAACTGTGGTATCCAGGTAGGACCTTTTATCTCAGAGCTAAACAAAAAAAAACACCACCAAAAAAGCAACTAAAAGTATCACTGTATACTGAATACTAAAGACTAAAGACAGGCCCTTTATTTTTTGAGAGGCCTTTTCAAAATCGTGGCGCTATTTGGTGTTAGCGGTTAGCTTCAAGACAAAAACACCGACTGGGCACGGACGTTTCCTCCAGTGAATTCTTTGCTTCTGTCGCAATGCTTTTAACTTAAATATTGAGCCATTTCTTTATTTTTGTACAAGACACCGCTACGAACTCATAGGGAAACAACGGGACAGGAAGAGCAACGCCTCCTGAGGATCCACTCCGAGTCACGTGATGCTCGTGTATATGAAGCCCATGGCAGAAGATCATGTATTTATGTCACATTAAAGACCACAAATGGAGGTGGTCTGGGTCATATTTGGAATAACCAGATCATTGTTGCTCACACTGTAAGATACAGGTCAAATGTGGGCAGAAATGTGGCTTTGACTTTAAAGGGGCAAGTTGTATAGTCTCTTTAACCTCCAAACCGGCTTTATTTTTCAAAGGAAACCAATTGAAAAGGCTACAGAAACCACATGCAGCAAAAGGGGCTGAATTACACAACCTAGTTAATCTTAAATTATAAATTCTCCTTCATTAAAACTTGCCCTAGAGCAAAGAGTAAAGTTATTCAAGGTGTTTCGAATATATCCACAGTAATCAGAGCTGATTTACTCTCTTCCCGTCTCTGTTTAAAAATGACGCCAAGGCTAAAAACAAACAAAATATGGAAGCTTGAAAATAGCAGATGTCAAAACACTCGGGGCGCCAGAATCATCAGCAAAGTTTGAAGACACTGACAAACCAAGAGCGACTTACCTGCGCACTTTGTCCGAGTGACCAGGGGCGGTCCCGGGGGGCCCGTTCCTCCCTCTCCCGGTCGGGACAGCAGGACTTTGATCTCGTACTCCACGTCCGGGTCCAGGTGCCACAGTTTGTAGGTGGGCGCGTCCACCACGTGAGTCTCCGCCCAGTTTCCCGACGTGGTGCGGTACTCCACCTCCTTCAGAATGATGGGCCCGTCCCCGATGATGCTGTTGGCGTTGGGTTTGATCCAGAGGTAGGTGGCGCCCACGGCCAGCAGCTCGGGCGGGGCAATGGGTGTGGGAGGGGCTGGAGAAGAGAGGGCAGAGTCGAAGGTAAATTAAATATACTGAACACAACACAATAGGAAACAATATTGAAGGGCAGTAGGGCTGCTCGATTATTGAAAAAATAATACTCACGATTATTTGTTGCCTTTAAAAAAAAGTCTATCTTTATTTTATTTATTTATTAATCAAAACACTATGATGATATTTTATGTTTTCTGGACCGTCATAAAAGTACAAATGATTTCAAGTACGTGTTGATTAAAGAGAGGTCCCTGTTTCACACCTGCCCCCTGCTGGCCGGCCCTCACACCTGCGCAAGTAAACTGAGCAGTGCGGCCTGATGACATCATCACACAGCTCCGTTTGTTTTTATGTCAGACAAAAGCATGAGCCATGGCACCTGAAAGGTGAAGGGAAAATAATCCCAGCAGCTTGAAATAAAGCAGGTCTGCTTTGCCCCAAAAAAAAAATTGAAAAAAAAAATTGAATTTTTTTTTTTTTTTTTGAAAAAAATCCAAAAAATCCCCAAAAATAAAATAAAAATAAATATATATATATATATATATAATCATTTGTTTGCGATTATGCTAATTTTGTAATCGTTTACTGTTGTAATCGAAATCGTAATCGAATTTCGATTAATTGCACAGCCCTAAAGGGCAGTGCTAAAGCATTGTTGGTTTTATATCAAATGATTATGCAAAGAATTACCAAAGATTGTTATTGTTCGAGACTGTGCTTGATAATAAACTCACATAGACACATAACTAATGTCGTTTTTCAATGTAGTGCACTTCAACACAGCACTGTTTGGCCACAGTACGCCACACAAGTTGTTTTTTCTTGGTAGCATTTCAATAGCAAATGCACCGCAGTTGTTGTAGGCGCTCCCACAAATACACACGCTGGAATACACATGACCGAAGGGACAACAGAACCGCCTTGAAACATTTTGTGAGCCACCATGAGACGAATGTGGAAAAACATTTCTTTGGATGGAGTTTATGGAACTATTCAGAGGTGCCAATGCCAATAATAGAGGAAAGAAGCAGCAAAAAGACGAAGTATGATGGGCAGCTACACGCTAATGCTATGCTAACACTAACTAGTAAGTAAGCAAGTAAGTAAGTAAGTAAGTAAGTAAGTAATCTTTATTTATATAGCACCTTTCACAGGCAAAGGCCACTGAGTGCTTCAGAACACAGCTAAAAAGCAGAAATTAAACTAAAGTTGTGATATCAGCAGCGAAATGCTATCATCGGTGACACAGTAGTACTATCCCAGGTTTGATCCCGGGCTGGAGGAGGCCTATCTGTGTGGAGTTTGCATGTTCTCCCCGTGTTTGCATAGGTTTCTTCCAGGTACTTTAAGCCAGAATGAATGTAGTGATCTGTGGCAAGGCATGTTTACAGTTTAAAACCACGCATTTCACACACATACGGTAACTCAATGCGTACAGCCTCACTTCCATGGCATGGACGAATAATGACTTCAGTGTAGCGCAGGGGTCCTCAAACTACGGCCCTACTATGGAGATGATTTAACCGGGCCCCTGACTTGTAGAGCACAAATACCTGTATGTAAAAAAAAGCATCTTGCCCATTTCTGTGCGGAGTAATGATTTTTGTTTTTTACTAAATAACCAGTATACTCATTCCAGCCACTAGGGGGCAACTTAAATAAATAAAAATAATTCCACATGTGTCCAGCAGGGCCACTGACATAAGAGATTAGGATATAAACAACAAATTATAGCCACGTGGGAGTGTGGAGTGAAAGAATAATGACTACAGTGTACTGAAAAACTTGTGACACCGGCTTGTAAAGCACAATACAAGTGTAAGGAGTTACCACTTTGGTCACATTACGCAATGATGTTTTCAACACAGTCTCACTCCGAAAGCGTCATAAAGTGACGAACGGTCACTCGCCTTATGCGTAATATAGAACGCAAAAGGTACCCGTCTGCGTCTCCCTTGACGCAGTGGGTTTTTCGCGTATTTGAATGAGAGCCCCTGTGCGTCTCCCTTGACGCAGTGGGTTTTTCGCGTATTTGAATGAGAGCCCCTGTGCGTCTCCCTTGACGCAGTGGGTTTTTCGCGTATTTGAGAGCCCCTGTGCGTCTCCCTTGACGCAGTGGGTTTTTCGCGTATTTGAATGAGAGCCCCTGTGCGTCTCCCTTGACGCAGTGGGTTTTTCGCGTATTTGAATGAGAGCCCCTGTGCGTCTCCCTTGACGCAGTGGGTTTTTCGCGTATTTGAATGAGCCCAGGCGCGGCTCATTTGACGATATCGGTCAACTCGTAGTATAGAACGCGTACACTCGCTTGAATCCCTCGCACAAGCGCATAAAGCACGCAAACACAAACCAGACGCGCAGAACTACAGTATTATTTGCGTGAATCTGAGGCCAAACTGTTGTTCATTAAAGCTAAAATGAGGGATCCAGGACAAACCAAGCCGGACCCAACCAACCCTCAAAAACTACTCCAGGAACTTTTACAATATCGTATTGCATTACAGCAATAATAACAATTTAAAGCCTTTTTCCTACCTTCTGCTGTCTTCATGGGACGAGTACTCCAGTATAAGTCCCACAAGTGTGCAGCCGCCGCGCGTCATGGTCCTGTTTTAATCCATGGCCTTGCCGGGTCTTTCCACCGGCTTGTACCCGGCGAAGGTGCGTTCTCTTCGGGCTAGCTTTGAGCTGCGGCCCGCTGGAGTCTAATGGAGTCTCGTAGCAACGATTCACACTTCCTCTGCTTCAGTCCTTTTGGTGAAAGTGATGCCAAGCGTCCGCGATGATATACATGATATACGCGCCTCTATACGGCCATTTGAGGTTCAAAAACACGCATTTATTGATCATATGTTTGACTAGGCGCCAATGTACAGTGACAGGATCAGCTGTTTTGATTGACACCTCCGTCAACCAGTGACACGCGTTCAAAACTGTGACGTCACTAAGAAGATGGTCAATCTATATTTTTATTGTATATTTAAGTCATTGAGCAGAAGATTCTGAAAGCACATTTATAGCATGGATTGGAGGCCTATTTTATTTTATTTTTAGAATTATTATTTTTTATGAATTTTTCAGCAAAAGGTAAACAGAACTGAAGATCCCTGTTTCTACACGGACTCGTTTTGGTGTCGCGCCCATCCCCCCGAGGCTTTAATAAGTTAGAGGTGAGTTGTTTTTAATCGTGTCATTTTACCTACTTAGTTGAACGCTTCAAACGTCTAGGCTCTAGAAACAACTTGCTGTAGGCTGTATGTGAGTATATTTTTGCTGGGATTCATATGGCTGTAGAGCCTTATACAAGCTACTAAGTTTTTTTAGACAGGATTTTATTTTGTGTTTTTAATAAAGTAGGAACTGATCCAGTGCTGAGCCTCTAAATTAGGGTGTAAACTGATAAAATCATGATTAAAGCATGTCACAACAAAGATTACATTTATTATTTTTTATTTTATTATTTTATTGACCTTTATTTAACCAGGATAGTCCCACTGAGATTTAGAATCTCTTTTTCAGGGGAGTCCTGGCCCAGAGGGGAATCTATTGTACATGTTTTTAGTGGTAGGGGAAACCGGAGAACCCGGAGGAAACCTACGCAGACACGGGGAGAACATGCAAACTCCACACAGAAAGGCCCTGCCCAGGTGGGAATCGAACCCTTCTAGCTGTGAGGCGTGAGCGCTAACCGCTGCACCACCGTGCCGCAACCAGGAACCTGACCATCTTTACCAAGGCCCAAAACCATGGGATGCAGGTCATTCCTGTATAGTAGGAGTAGAACCTTTGTCATGTGCTGCAAACATATTATTAGTAATGAATCATTAATTCCTTTCTTTGTGCGAGGACAGACAGACGTCTTTCTGAATTGAGGAGAAGATCGAGGACATGGGATTTGGAGTTTGTCCACTACAAGACCGTAGATTCTTCACTCTACTGCATCAGATTGCTCCAGGTTTGTCATTTCCACATCAGTCAGAGGGCTGCACAAGTTTGGACAAATATCTACTTGCAAAGGTATTGTGATTGCAGCTAGATTTTTGTCGTTTCGTTAATACAAAAATGTTGTAATTGTGTCCATGTAAAATAGACTAAATAAGACATGACGTCTTCTATCACTGAAGACACTAAAGTGCGCAGAGGTTTTGTGGCAATCACCTCTAATTTAAGCTAGTCTTCTTGTCATATATACTGAAGTTGGCTTTGCCAAAGCTATTTTGTAAATGTTTAGTGGTGTTTAGAGGCACTGTTTGAAGGGAGGATATGACAGACCACGCTTGTGTGCGCTAGATGAGGAATTGTCTTTTCTTTACCTATGTTGTTAATGATCATTTCGTGTTTGTGTCCCAGCATTATTGATCTGCACCCTGGTATATCCTGGAATAGTCACTTGTGCAGTTTTGATGACATCTCTTGAAGTGTTATGACCATCGAGCACAGCAGGTAAGATCACGTTATACAGAAGAATCAGCCTCTGAATTAGCTGGTGCGGTGTTTTGTTTATATGGCAAACCAGAGCGCTCAAAAGCATATCAAGCATATCAGGTTTTCAGCACAGTTCATTCACAACTGAGGCTTATCTCACCAACAGACACTCAACTCCACATTTTCAGAAGACGGGGGACTGACATCCTGTCTGTGCGTTCTGTCAGAAAATGAAAAGTATGTTATTATTGTCACATGGTCTATAGTTCAGAGTTCATTTGCATGTTTTGAGCCAGCACTTCATGGTGGAAACAACCAGTCATCACCTTGGTTTTGTTGGATGCAGGGAAAGAAAGTCCGCACAACCGCATAATTGGCTTGCAAATTTTAATGTTTACTAACACCAAAACATATACATATGCAAACATCTAACCTAAAGTAAATATCTAAAAAATGTAATCAAACAAAGGCAGAAGCAGCTACATGAGTATTAAGTTTTTGTCATTTTCTCTTTCAAACAGCAAAGAAAAGTGTGTCATCAAAATGCCTACATTTACAGAATGTCTTGTGTTTAAACTGAATTTAAAAAATGTTTTCCTCTTCTCACCAGCTTCTACCGGCAAAGAGACTACAACGAATGAAGATTTTGCATCATTATAAACACACAGTCATAAGGGGCTTCTGAACGGCCCGTTGTCTGAGCCGTCAGCTAGGACCTGTTTGCCATGGAAGAGCTGACCAGGGGCATGAAGCCCCCGACAACAGAGCTCCAGGATCAATCAGGTGCTCAAACCACTCCCTTCCAGAAAGGAGGCCCCTTATGAGAGACCAAAAGGCCAGGTTAGAATCGGAAGGCCGTCCTTCTGTGGACCCACCACCTGTGGGAGGAGCCATAGGGGCACTGGGCAGCTCGTATGGTGGCCCCACGACCCGGCAACGGACAAGTGGAAGAAGATGGATGGATGGATAAACATAAGCCACAGCTGGACTGGACAACTTGTTGTC
This sequence comes from Gobius niger, assembly GCF_951799975.1. Taxonomy (NCBI): domain Eukaryota; kingdom Metazoa; phylum Chordata; class Actinopteri; order Gobiiformes; family Gobiidae; genus Gobius; species Gobius niger. The sequence continues at coordinate 3,341,192 of NC_136871.1, read as the reverse complement.
TGGGAACAAGAAGTACAGCATCAATGAATGTGTGACGAGAGACTGAAGTTACTGACTGACATTCTTGACTGAAGACTCCAGTCCATTCTGTACCACTTGTTCAAACAAAACTCTCGATTCTAAAAAGCTGAAGCATAGGTTTCAGGAAATGGCACAAATTTCATGCGTTTTTGTTTCATCACCCAGCTCTAGCAGGAACTGAATTGTAGTGGAGGAAGTTTGAGCTTTGAAATGACAAGAATAAATCTGATATACGTGCAAGTATTTCAAATTAAGAAGAAGATGGTGTCAGCATTTTGAAAGCTGTGTTAAAAAGTGTTATAAGTGTTTGAAAGGGATGGAATGCATGATAACCACATCATATACAGTATCATAACATGATTATTTTAAATTCTATTTTAAAATGATGCAAGCCATTTTAGCGTGTGGGATGTTTAACCTACTCCTGGTCAGTGTTTTCCTATATAATATTTTGGTTCAGTCTTGCAGGCACTGCTTTAGACGAAGACTTTCTTGTTTCAAACCTGTTTGTTTTCTTCTTTGATGGGTTCTGGCTGTACATTCTAACAATTACTGTACTAGTTTCTACTCATCAGGTTAGTTACTAAATGTGTTCAACATCATTTTATGCTTGGTAATGTTTACCATTATATTAGAAAATAAAAATAACATTTTTAAAAAGTCTTTACAGCTTTGTCTTGGGTCTTTGGGCTGGTCTGTTTAGTCTTTACCAAGAGGCACATATACAACATTTCTTGAATAACAACCAGATATTAAAAATATGTAGAGAATTTTGAAATTGCCAATTTATATCAGTGACAGGATTCATGATCTTATGGTGCAACACTAACAAACTCCATAATGACATTACTATTTTACTAGTCACTGATCGCTATTGAATCATACAGACTTATAGAACGCTATGTCACCTGAAATGTATTCATAATATGTAAACAGTGCTTAATTTGTAAATTAGTATTTTCAGGAACACTTTTGGTCTGAAGTGATGGATTCGGGGAACAGGCCAAAACATTTGCCGGAACACTCTCATTAAACACCATTATATCAGATAAATCTTTTGCCGGATCCTCCATAATATATCCCAGATCCTTTAGCCTGGATCAAAAATCCAGCATAAAGGGTAAGAACTGTTGAAAACATTTTGCATGTGGCTTCTTGATAGAATGAAGCCATTCTATTCTTGATAGAATGGTAGCTAAGAAGTAAGGGTTCGATTCCCACCAGGGACGGGGCCTTTCTGTGTGGAGTTTGCATGTTCTCCCCGTGTCTGCGTAGGTTTCCTCCAGGTACTCCGGTTTATCCTACCACTAAAAACATGTACAGTAGGCCAGGATGAATAACAGTGCACATGGGGAACGACGGATGGAAATTAGCCCAAGATTATAATCCGTTGTGGCTTGTTATATGCATTGGACCCATGTATGTTCATTAACATACACTGTCCCATCAAATAAACCAATCAATAAATTATACTTATTTTATGTGATCCAAAACAACGTATAGTTAGGTTCTTTATTTATTTATTTTTCATCAATTAGCTTTAAGCCTCCCGCGGGAGGTGTTTCAGGCATGTCCTAGTGGGACAAGGCCTCGTGGAAGACCCAGGACACGCTGGTGGGACTATGTCTCCGAGCTGGCCTGGTGTCGCCTCGGGGTCAGAACAGCTGGAGGAGGTGTGCGTGGACCGGAAAGTTTGAGCATCTCTGCTGAGACTGCTGCCCCCGCGTCCCGGCCCCGGATAGAGCGGAAGAAAATGGATGGAGCTTTAAGCCCTGGCCACTTTTCAGGAACAAAATTACATTTTTGGTTAAAATACAGTACACATTTCTTTAAATATAATTAATTTGCATAGTTGACATGTCTTCAATCACTATTAAACAAGATCTGATCATTCAATTATAAACTTTAATACCTTTTCAATTTTGTCCATGTTGGGCAGCTAGAGAGTGTCTAAAAGTATGTCTGGAAGGAGGCATCAGGGCTGAAGTGAAAAAAAAAGTTTTTATAATAGAAGCAAATGAAAGGCATTTTCTGAAAGCTTATGTTGAATGGAGTAAGATGATGTAATTATAATGCCTGTACCCCACACCTGTTTTTAAATATTTAGGCTTAAGCACTGCATTTGGGCAGTTTTTAAATGCATATTTTTCAAGAACCGTAATAGCTATCATAACAAACTAAATTTTGCTGGATCAGTTTTCACCTGAATTTTAATATAAGAGCATTTGAAACTAGGGGGCGCTGTTAATTATTTACATTAGAAAAAAATATATGAGTAAACATATTAAATGGTATAATATTGGCATGCCAATTACATATGTATTATATTATGTATTGACAATCAACATGAGTACCATTCATTTTATTTTTAATAAATGTGTTTTGAAAAAATGGCAAAATTAAAAATGTACCATATATTACTACATTTCCCATGAACCCCTGCCTGCATCTGTGCGTCCTTTGCCGCCATATTTGAAGTTCTGTAGTTGCCATATTAGGTTTAGAGATTAGGGCTGTAAACATGAATAAAATCGCTATGAACCCCCCATAAACTTAGCCGAATTATTAATAACATTTATAAAATATGAAAACTATGTTTACTTCGCAAATACGTTTTGTCATTTTAATGTATCACATTATTTACTGTTAGCCGAGTGGGTGCACTATTGTGTTGATGCTAGCTAGGGTTGACGTCCTTAAAACTTGTGTGTTTCGACATCAAAGAAACCAGCGGAACTAGTTAACATCAATAGATTAATAAGGTAGATATTAAAAAAATAGCCAAATTATTTCGGATGGCCATTAATTTTAACTTTTTCCACCACAACGTGGTCTCCTTGGTAACCAAACAAAGATCAGGGCCCAGACCTGGGCAAAATACGGCCCGCGGGCCACATCGGGCAGTGATTCAGTCCGGCCCACAACTTGTAGAGCATAAATTCCTAAATATGTCCAAAAAAAAAAGTAAGTCTCTAGCCCATTCCTGTGCGGAGTTATGATTTTTTTTTAAATGACCAGAATGCTCACTCCAGCCACTAGGGGGCAGATTAAATAAGAGTAAAAGGAAAGAATACCACGGGTGTCCAGCGGAGGGCACTGACTAATAAGAGATCAGGATATAAACAACAAATTGTGTGACTCTCAAGTGGGAAATGGACAGTCTGCCCCTGGGCAGCTGTGGCTAGAATAGTAGCTTACTACCACGGAGTGTGGAGTGAATGAATATTGACTACAATGTAGCAGAGACTTGTGACACAGGCTTGTAAAGTGCAATAAGTGTAAGTGTTTATATGAGGCTACAGTCCTGTCAGGCTCATTATTATTCATTTATTGAAAGAAAATCCTCAATGTATTTTCCCAATCAAAACAATTGTTTTTATTTTGGAGCTTTTGTTTATGGACCCGGCGATACACTCCCCATATATTATACTTCTATCCCGATAGAAGTTTGAGTTATTGTTGGTGCGGCTCTGACTCAATTCAGGCTTCTCATGTGGCCCCTTATGAGAATTAATTGCCCCCCCTGATCTAGGCCGAAATGTACATAGCCCCTTAATGCACAGACATACTAGCTCGGGACATATCAGAGAAACAACATACTGTTAATCATATAATTATGAACATGAAAGATACCAATGCTTTTTTCCTTTTATTGCAAATCATGGACATAAACATTTGAAAAAAATCTAAATCTCAAGAGGTTGAAGCGTATCCACAACTTTCCCTTGCTTCAATCAAGAGTCTCAGGAAGAAAGTCTGGTTTCTCTTCAAAACGCAAAACAAGTAGAATCAGACTTCCAGCCGTGGCTGTGTGTTTATAATGATACAAAATCTTCATTCGTTGTAGTCTCTTTGCCGGTAGAAGCTGGTGAGAAGAGGAAAACATTTTTTAAATTCAGTTTAAACACAAGACATTCTGTAAATGTAGGCATTTTGATGACACACTTTTCTTTGCTGTTTGAAAGAGAAAATGACAAAAACTTAATACTCATGTAGCTGCTTCTGCCTTTGTTTGATTACATTTTTTAGATATTTACTTTAGGTTAGATGTTTGCATATGTATATGTTTTGGTGTTAGTAAACATTAAAATTTGCAAGCCAATTATGCGGTTGTGCGGACTTTCTTTCCCTGCATCCAACAAAACCAAGGTGATGACTGGTTGTTTCCACCATGAAGTGCTGGCTCAAAACATGCAAATGAACTCTGAACTATAGACCATGTGACAATAATAACATACTTTTCATTTTCTGACAGAACGCACAGACAGGATGTCAGTCCCCCGTCTTCTGAAAATGTGGAGTTGAGTGTCTGTTGGTGAGATAAGCCTCAGTTGTGAATGAACTGTGCTGAAAACCTGATATGCTTGATATGCTTTTGAGCGCTCTGGTTTGCCATATAAACAAAACACCGCACCAGCTAATTCAGAGGCTGATTCTTCTGTATAACGTGATCTTACCTGCTGTGCTCGATGGTCATAACACTTCAAGAGATGTCATCAAAACTGCACAAGTGACTATTCCAGGATATACCAGGGTGCAGATCAATAATGCTGGGACACAAACACGAAATGATCATTAACAACATAGGTAAAGAAAAGACAATTCCTCATCTAGCGCACACAAGCGTGGTCTGTCATATCCTCCCTTCAAACAGTGCCTCTAAACACCACTAAACATTTACAAAATAGCTTTGGCAAAGCCAACTTCAGTATATATGACAAGAAGACTAGCTTAAATTAGAGGTGATTGCCACAAAACCTCTGCGCACTTTAGTGTCTTCAGTGATAGAAGACGTCATGTCTTATTTAGTCTATTTTACATGGACACAATTACAACATTTTTGTATTAACGAAACGACAAAAATCTAGCTGCAATCACAATACCTTTGCAAGTAGATATTTGTCCAAACTTGTGCAGCCCTCTGACTGATGTGGAAATGACAAACCTGGAGCAATCTGATGCAGTAGAGTGAAGAATCTACGGTCTTGTAGTGGACAAACTCCAAATCCCATGTCCTCGATCTTCTCCTCAATTCAGAAAGACGTCTGTCTGTCCTCGCACAAAGAAAGGAATTAATGATTCATTACTAATAATATGTTTGCAGCACATGACAAAGGTTCTACTCCTACTATACAGGAATGACCTGCATCCCATGGTTTTGGGCCTTGGTAAAGATGGTCAGGTTCTTGGTTGCGGCACGGTGGTGCAGCGGTTAGCGCTCACGCCTCACAGCTAGAAGGGTTCGATTCCCACCTGGGCAGGGCCTTTCTGTGTGGAGTTTGCATGTTCTCCCCGTGTCTGCGTAGGTTTCCTCCGGGTTCTCCGGTTTCCCCTACCACTAAAAACATGTACAATAGATTCCCCTCTGGGCCAGGACTCCCCTGAAAAAGAGATTCTAAATCTCAGTGGGACTATCCTGGTTAAATAAAGGTCAATAAAATAATAAAATAAAAAATAATAAATGTCAAAATAAAATCCTGTCTAAAAAAACTTAGTAGCTTGTATAAGGCTCTACAGCCATATGAATCCCAGCAAAAATATACTCACATACAGCCTACAGCAAGTTGTTTCTAGAGCCTAGACGTTTGAAGCGTTCAACTAAGTAGGTAAAATGACACGATTAAAAACAACTCACCTCTAACTTATTAAAGCCTCGGGGGGATGGGCGCGACACCAAAACGAGTCCGTGTAGAAACAGGGATCTTCAGTTCTGTTTACCTTTTGCTGAAAAATTCATAAAAAATAATAATTCTAAAAATAAAATAAAATAGGCCTCCAATCCATGCTATAAATGTGCTTTCAGAATCTTCTGCTCAATGACTTAAATATACAATAAAAATATAGATTGACCATCTTCTTAGTGACGTCACAGTTTTGAACGCGTGTCACTGGTTGACGGAGGTGTCAATCAAAACAGCTGATCCTGTCACTGTACATTGGCGCCTAGTCAAACATATGATCAATAAATGCGTGTTTTTGAACCTCAAATGGCCGTATAGAGGCGCGTATATCATGTATATCATCGCGGACGCTTGGCATCACTTTCACCAAAAGGACTGAAGCAGAGGAAGTGTGAATCGTTGCTACGAGACTCCATTAGACTCCAGCGGGCCGCAGCTCAAAGCTAGCCCGAAGAGAACGCACCTTCGCCGGGTACAAGCCGGTGGAAAGACCCGGCAAGGCCATGGATTAAAACAGGACCATGACGCGCGGCGGCTGCACACTTGTGGGACTTATACTGGAGTACTCGTCCCATGAAGACAGCAGAAGGTAGGAAAAAGGCTTTAAATTGTTATTATTGCTGTAATGCAATACGATATTGTAAAAGTTCCTGGAGTAGTTTTTGAGGGTTGGTTGGGTCCGGCTTGGTTTGTCCTGGATCCCTCATTTTAGCTTTAATGAACAACAGTTTGGCCTCAGATTCACGCAAATAATACTGTAGTTCTGCGCGTCTGGTTTGTGTTTGCGTGCTTTATGCGCTTGTGCGAGGGATTCAAGCGAGTGTACGCGTTCTATACTACGAGTTGACCGATATCGTCAAATGAGCCGCGCCTGGGCTCATTCAAATACGCGAAAAACCCACTGCGTCAAGGGAGACGCACAGGGGCTCTCATTCAAATACGCGAAAAACCCACTGCGTCAAGGGAGACGCACAGGGGCTCTCATTCAAATACGCGAAAAACCCACTGCGTCAAGGGAGACGCACAGGGGCTCTCATTCAAATACGCGAAAAACCCACTGCGTCAAGGGAGACGCACAGGGGCTCTCAAATACGCGAAAAACCCACTGCGTCAAGGGAGACGCACAGGGGCTCTCATTCAAATACGCGAAAAACCCACTGCGTCAAGGGAGACGCAGACGGGTACCTTTTGCGTTCTATATTACGCATAAGGCGAGTGACCGTTCGTCACTTTATGACGCTTTCGGAGTGAGACTGTGTTGGTTTTATTTGAAAATAGTAGTGGTGAGGATGACTGTGCCAGGCTAGTAATCTCTAATTCACAATGAGGCCTACTGCATTTTGCTCTGGGTCAAACAATTCTATGTTATAGCCAACCTGGCCTGGGTTCCCCCATCACAGTCAGGAACGATAACGTGGCTCCCAGAGAAAACACTTTGAGGACCCCTGGTGTAGCGCTTGGAGAAACTTGGAAACACAGGCATGTAAAGCGCAGTACAAGTGTAAGCCAACATTATTTATATTATTATGATCGGCAAAATCACCTTTTTTAACAGTGCTATGGCGTTGTGAAACATTAAATCTCGTATGACCTGCCGGTTTTAGTGGGGGCTGTCCTCTCTCCTCTGTCCAATCAGAGGCCAGCAGTCGGTCCAGTGCGCTCTGGCCCCCAAAACTTGTACCTGGCTGACCCTGTTTGACCCTGGTCTGACCACTTGACTGCACGGATAGACCTGGCACTGGGCTGGGAAGGACTGCCAGTGGAAAATGCCTAATATAGACCCTGTAGGCGAAGTACATGTGACCAGAGCTGGGACTGGACATGTATTGGATGACAACCTCTTTAGCTATTACTGGACTTTTTTACGTACTTCCCTTTCATTACTGTGGCTCCTACCCTCCCTGGGGGTGTTGTGAATTTGAACCACGGTGTGAAGAGTGAATAAAAGCCCTCTGTAACAGTGACAGCTGTTTATGCAAATGTGTTTTGCTTTAACTGCCGCATTAGTCTGGAGTGCTCCTAAAGCTGTAGAGTTGCTCCTCCACCTGGGCCTCCATCCATCAGCGCCTCGTGGGCTGCTGTCAGCGGCTTCGCACCGGAGTTTTACATTTAAATAATGTCTGCATTTGAGCACTGCATTATACAGAAAAACACTGAATCACAATATGAGCATCTCTCCGAAACAGAAGATCATCCCAGGGATCAGATCATGGTTTAGTTTGAGTTTTGTATCGTCCAGTATATTAACAAGCATTTATTTAAGCAGTTTTTGATAACATCAGTCACTAATTTTCTATGTGTGGAACCAATTACCCTCCCTACGTGATCCATATAAAGATTTTGGGGGTCCGACACGGATGTAAAGGGGGTTGGGATGGCCGACAGCCGATATTGCTGGGTTTCAAGTGACATCAAATTATTTAGTTTTTGAGCACATTTTTGGTCTTGTACAGAGAGACTGATGTTAATGATCATTTTTGTAATTTATACATTTTCTTTTTAGATACAGCTTGTGAAAGTGTAATGCAGTTAATAGGAAAAACTGGCTCCTGCCCCGACTGGGTCTTGTGACATCATCACATTCTAGAACCAGAAACCCAGCAATAAATAGATACAGACGCACCTCTGGAATCGCCCATATATGGTCATTTTTAAAAACAGTTAAGGGGAAAACAATTAGGAGAAAAATCTAAACTTTCTCTAATTTTTCAAAAACTACTGTAACAAATGCTAAATTATGAATATAGTTTTCTAATAAATAAAGATACAAAGACATGGAGAGGAGCAAAGTGGTTCAACATCCCATAAATACATAAATAACGGTGAATGCTAACATAATGCTAATGTTAGCATCGGGCTAATGCTAACGGTTAGCTAGCGCTAGCTACAACTGCCGTTTTTTCACTTCTACTGAACAATCTGCTGTGAGAAAACATCCATATGGGCCCGATTTACACTTGACTTTATTTATGTGATAAATAAGTTCATATTCCACCAGAAAATGGCTAAAAAGAGTGAAAAATTGTGTTTCTGTGAAGATTCGATTTTCCCCCTCGGTGAAGCCACGCCCCCTTCTCTGACGAGATGCCGTCTGTATCTTTACAGACCCATCTCTGGAATTGCCCATATATGGTCATGTTTGAAAACAGTTAAGGGGGAAAACAATTTGGAGAAAAATGTAAACTTTCTCTAATTATTAAAACTGAATTTTGAATATAGTTTCTACTAAATAAAGCTACAAAGACATGGGTAGGAGCAAAGTGGTTCAACAGCCCATAAATACATAAAAAACGAAGAAGGCTAGCACCGTGCTAATGCTGATGCTAGCTAGCACTAGTTTTGACTGCTGTTTTTTCCGCCTCTACTGAACAATCTGCTGTGAATAAACATCCATATAGACCCGATTTAGACTTGACTTTATTTATCTGTGTTCAATAAGTTTATGTTCTGCCAGAAAATGTCTAAAAATAGTGAAAAATTGTGTTTCCCAAAAGATTCTGTTTTTCCCCCTCGACGAGGCCACGCCCCCTTCTATGACGAGATGCTGTCTGTGTCTATAGGCCGATACTGCAAGTGATTTTTTTTAAAGGTTTCAATCATAGTAATGTATAAAAATATATCTAATAGAAGTCATCAATGTGTTTTTTTAAGGCCGATGTCGATGTGCAAGGCTGATATTTTTGGCCAAATAAAAAAAAAATGTTTCATCTACAATCCTGTGTATGCTGCTTCTAAATGTGTCAATGTTGAACTGTGACAGCAGGGGGCGCTGTATGAGGGGCAGAGGGCTCACTGCAAAAAGTAATGAACTAGATCAGTATAAACATCTCAATTTGAGCATAATAATCAAAATTTTAGTTGTTTTGACTAGTTAAGTTAAGTTCTTGGGCATTTGTCCTAGATTATTTCACTTGTTCTGAGATGTTTCTGACTCGTTTCGATACATTTCATCCTTATTTCAGGTCATTTTCTTTGCCAATGCGGTAAGAAAATTGGTCTAATCTCATTGGCAATTTTACTTTCTTATTTCAAGCGAGATTTACCCTAGAACTGGTCTGAAATGTCCTCAAACAAGCAAAGTGAACTTGGTCCGATCAGGAAAAGTGTCTAAATGAGTGAAAACCGCTCAAAACACGATACATTTCCTCAATTCAAGTCATTTAAGCCAATGCTTGATATTTACTTTTTGTAGTGCTGACTTATTCAGGACTTTCATGTTTCGTAGGTACTTCAGTGGAAGCTTGTTTGAACAACAAAAAAGAAAAAGTATCGGCCTTTTTCTTGGCCGATATTGTCCGATGGCCGATATTGTATAATACCCAAATATTGGCCGGCTGATATAGCGGTCGGCCCTAGTGTAAACCTTACCTGCTAAGATCGTGAGTTACGTCCTGAACACAAAAACAAAATGGCAAAAATGACGGCTTGAGAAAATATGCCTCGTCTGCATGTGCTAAAATATTCTGTCGTCAAAAGGTCAAACTTCCTGAGAGCTCATGAAAATTGACATGTGATGTGACTAATATCAGATGTTTTCTTTTAACAACTCAATGACAGACAGCTGTAAGCGTGTACTTCACTTGAATACTGTTGTGAAACTGGGTAAATAAGGCAGAGCCCGAGTCTTTAAACAGCACTGGGCTAATTGAGCTTGAACGCGAGCCCAGACTCTTCCAGAACTTTATTGACGATCACTTGGGTCCCTGATGTCTCTCAGTGGGAGAGGAGCTGCGCTCGTTCACTCACTGCTTCCTCCTTCTGTCTCCTCCTCCTCCTCGGTGTGATCCCGCCGTACATCATTTAGAGCCTGCAGTTACACAGGCGTCAGACAGGCCTCCTACGGTCACACAACCTGCCCCACATATTAAAGGCAACACACGGGCCAAGGACAGCGCTCTAGTTTCACAGTACACAGGCTTTCCAGGTTTTGGGCCACACTATAGCTGCTCACAATCACTGTGTTTACATGGATGAGGGGAAAGACGGATCTATCGCCTAGTCTGACTGGAACAGGATAGACCAAACCCATGTAGACCCGGGGGATTCGATTGATTAGATTAGAGCAGCATGTAACTGCATCGCTGAATCAATGCGCATTGGATTGTCCCAAAGTAACTGACCATGCTATACCTGCCCTAAAGAAGCACCAACGTATAATCAAAAATCATAATGTTTGCTGCCTCTAATGGACTACTACCATTGTACAGCACTATTCACCTTATTCCGGAGGCTCGCGTGGGCGCCGCCATGAATTGTGCCCGCCTCTTTTCTCCTATCTGTTAACATGGGACTGGAGAAGTCCACATAAAATCACTCACAACACAAAAACAAAGACGTTTTTCGGCCGCACTGAGTAACAGTGCAGTGTTGACATGTCGGTGCAAATGAGCATCGGCCATTTTACACAAATCAATCTACAAAACATCAGATTTGAGCGGAGAATATTTGCCGTCGTTCTCTGTTTAAATTAACGGGCTTCGCGCTCGACAAAGCAAAGAGAGGCAAAAGTGGGCGGGGCGGAATAAGGTGAATACTACTCCAACATGGAGAGCTAGCTGTGGCTACATCAGCAGCGAGAATGTGCGTTGGGACATGAGACAGACAGAAGACTCCAATCTAAGCTACAGCTAACGTTAGCGCTGATCGATCACATGAAAACAAGAAATAAGCATTACCTAAGTCAGTAAAACCGTCAGCAACATATAAAGCGGCCTTTATATGTTGCTGATGGTTTGTAGCATATTGTAGCATAACATCATATTATGTTAGCCTTTAGTCGCTAACTACAGGTGCTAATCAGCATCTGTTTAAGGCCCTGTCCACACGAAGTCAAGCTGGGGACCAAAAACAAAGATATTTTATCAATCCAGTGTATCGTCCATACGAGCCCGGCGTTTTGGGGCTCTGTAAACGAACATTTTCTACTGGCCTTATAACGAGTTTTCCTCATGGATCTATGATGGTTTGACTCCGCTCCTCTTTGCTCCACTGCCGTCCACAAGCCACAGGTGACAAGCAGAAAAACACGAGTCAGTCCGTGTGTTTGGACTGACAGTCAAAGTCCAGCCACTCACAGGTTTTTCTGCTTTAGTCCCGTTACGTCTGAAGAATAAACTCTCCTCCTCATCTCTTCTGTAGATCCTAAATCCTTGAATCAGTTTCATTTTCACTGTTTACATTCCACAAAAGTTTACTGCACATGTGCCTCCCTCTACATCTTGTTGTATGATCTGTGTTAGCCTCACAGCGCCTCACACAGGCCTGGAAGATGAATAGCTCCGTTTTCACACCCATGTGGACGCACACATTTACTGAGCAGCTTCATGTTTACAAAGAACGTTTCTGAAAAGTGTTATGTCTTCGTGTGGATGTAGCCTAAGAGTTTTAGGTGGATTTCAGCTTGAAAACTGTGGGTGTATAGTTAAAGATCCATAGGACAACGCACTTAACCGCAGAACAGCACCTTGGAGCCAACTGTTTACTAACAACAACATAGCAGCCAAAGATCAACTGGAAATAGTGCGCACAGCCATCAGTCCTCTGCCCCCTGCTGGCCGGGAGGCAGGGTGGCTGTCATGTAGACCGGGACACGACTGGTTTTACTGGAATCGGAGTAGAATATTTCGACTCTACATATAAACACACTGACTGTTGTTTTCGAGTCTCCGAGAGTGAAGTCCGACCGTGACCGCAGGTGTTTGATTTTCTCTCAGACAAACCAGCTGCAGTTTGTCCACAGTGCAGCTCAGTGTCAGACACAGATAACAGACAGAGGAGCCTCAGGGGCGGCAACACGGGTCAGTGTGTGTGCGCTGTGGGACAACAAAGCACCAAGATGGTCTTTATCAAATCTTTATGGTCTTCTCTCTGATCTCCGCAAACACCCACACTGCGCGTGATGGAAGTTTAGACTTTTTTTTTGTCCCAAAGGCTTTACTAGACAGGACTGTACAGTTTATTTTTTACAGGATGGCAGGGGAAGAACATGAAGATCAGAGACATGTGAAACTTCCGTGTTGAAAATCCCCATTACTGAATATCAAGCATGGGTTTACATGACTTTAATTGACAATATTGATCTTGCTTTGAGTAATTTTCTCCCATTTAGATGTTTTTCCTGATCTGACCAAGATTGCATTGCTCATTTGATGACATTTCAGACTGCTTCTAAGGTAATCCTGCTTGAAATAAGAAAGTTAAACTTCCACTGGGACAAGAGCAATTTTCTTATCCCATAGGCAAAGAAATTATTCTGAAATAAAGAAAAAAAATGATTGAAACGAGTCAGAAACATTTCAGGTAATGAGTCTCTTATTAAAAAAGCCATAAAAATCTTAGACAAGAAGCCGTTCTCCTTTCACCACTGCACTGTTTTAGAGAAGCATCATTTACTCAATTTTGAAAACTTCATTAATTTTAAATATGGTTGCCTTGTATATAAAGTACTGCATGGACTTGCTCCACCTCCATTGCAGGATTTCATCAAGCCAAAGTCGGTTAGTGGGATGGGCACCAGGGCATCAGCTCGAGGAGACTGTGAGGTTCCACACAGGAGAACCTCCTTTGGACAGACTGTGCTCTCTGTGAGGTTCCACACAGGAGAACCTCCTTTGGACAGACAGTGCCCTCTGTGAGGTTCCACACAGGAGAACCTCCTTTGGACAGACTGTGAGGTTCCACACAGGAGAACCTCCTCTGGACAGACTGTGCTCTCTGTGAGGCTCCGCACAGGAGAACCTCCTCTGGACAGACTGTGCCCTCTGTGAGGTTCCACACAGGAGAACCTCCTCTGGACAGACTGTGCTCTCTGTAAAAGGCACCAAGTACTGGAATAGTCTCCCTTCATCAGTCAGAGAGACTCCAACTCTGGCCACTTTTAAAGCACGTTTTAAAATGTGGCTAAAGGAAAACCAGGCCTGTGAACACTTTTAATTGTTACTGCATGTATTGTTATCACATTATGTAATTGTAAATTGTAAATTGTGTATGTGCTGCCTGCCTCGGGACTACAGATGGAAACAAGCATCCCTGCTATAATCTGGCATATTTACAGTGCTCATGTGCAACTGTTCATTAATATGCATTGTCCCTATCAAATAAATAAATAAATAAATAGTTAAAAAAAATAGGTCATCTTAACTGGGCAAACATCTGAACTCGTCAAAACAACTCAAACTGGAATTATTTTACTCAAATTGAGACATTAATACCAATCTTGATATTTATTTTTTCCATAGAATACGAGCCTGCCATGTCCATTCAGCGACCCCTGATATCTTTTGGGATCCAGGCAACTGTAACATCTGCACTGGGACCTGATCTCTCAAACCTTTCACATCAACTACCACGTCAGCAAAAATGTACCGTCCAAGAGATCAATATCAAATCAGAACTGGATCTTAAACAGGCCCTAAATTAGACTAAATTATACCTAAACTGATGTCAATCATTCGTAAACCAGAAAAAAAACACCAAACTTAGGCCCTGTCCACACAAAGTCAAGCTGAGGACCAAATGCAAAGATATTTCATCAATCCAGCGTATCGTCCGTACGAGCCCGGCGTATTGAACGTCTGTAAACGAACATTTTCCAAACTAGGTCCCAGAGTTGAAAGATCTCAAAACGCCGTTTACGTGACGCCGTTGTTATGACGTCTCCACAACTTTTACTAAAACTATGACATCACAGCTCCAGAGTGGTGTCTGTGATCCATCATCTACTGACCTCATAATGAGTTTTCCTCATGGATCTATGATGGTTTGACTCTTCTTTGTTTTGTTTGTTTGTTTGTACTTTATTGTCCCCATAGGGAAATTTGTCCTCTGCATTTAACCCATCCTTCGATGCCACTGGGGCAACCTGTAAGGAGCAGTGGTCGACGGCCGATCCGCGCCCAGGGACCCATCTCCATGATGTGGAGCCAGGCTGATGGTCAGAATCACCTGGCTGGAGGATTCACCTATTGCACATGTTTTTAGTGGTAGGGGAAACTGAAGTACCCGGAGGAAACCTACGCAGACACGGGGAGAACATGAAAGGCGACAAGTAGAAAAACACGAGTCAGTCTGTGTGTTTGGACTGACAGTAAAAATCACTGACAGGTTTTTCTGCTTTAGTCCCGTTACGTCTGGTACACTGAAAAAAGGTTTAAGTTGAACCTACTTAAAAAACACAAAATTAAATTAAGGCGAGACACTGCAGGTGAATAGGGAAAAACTGTATATTTACAGATATCAATTTGAAACTTTTGCTGTTGATCACTGGCATAAATGTGAGAAAAAAAAATACATCTGTCATTTTATCTTTTCATATAAGAACAAGGTGCTTTATGCCTAAAAATGCCCCAAATTTCCCATCTTTTCGGTGACGAAATCTGAATAATGGATAGAGCTACATTCAAATATATGGTTTCATTTTATTGATGAATGAGTTACCAAGACTTTCTCAGAGCGGATTTTGAATTTTTTGTTTAGTTTTAAAATAATGTAATTTTCGCCTCATTTTTTGACATTCAAAACTCAATAAATGGGGCTTAAGGGATTAAATAATAAAAAATCCCTCTGAAAAAATCTTCCAAATATTGTTCAGTCCAAGGCTGGAAAATGTGAAGTCTTTAGGTCCGACTGACGTGGACATAGTGTCGCCACAATGACAGAAAAGTGTGTTTTGAGAAAAAGGCCCTTGAAATTGCATTGTCCCATATTAGTCTATGGGGGAACATTGAATCAGCGCAATATTTAAACATGTTATTGTGAAGATTAGGCATATTTTCTGTTTCCGGGTGAAAGCTTATATGTTCAGACACCAATTTGGCCCAAAACCTGAAAACTGAAAAGATTTAGTTTTGCCTGTAGTGTCTCCCCTTAAGTATATTTGACTTTTAATGTTCAACAGGCTGATCACTTGAACTAAAATGTAACTAAAATAACAATAATATGATTTAATCGAATTGGCTGCCTTAGTGTAACTTAAAAACAATCAGAAAAACAACTTAACATTTCAATCCTGGCTGCTTTACTCTGAAAGCTTTCTTCAGTGCAAATAATCATTATTTCAACCCCCCATTAAGTAAATCTGAAAATTGCCTTGTCATTTTCTTCCCTTTTCCTTCTCATCTTTAATCTAATTGAATGTATTATGTTTTGTTTGATTCCCCCGGACTGCTACAAAATGACAAAAATGAAATAAAGCATTTTTGTTGGAGACATTTGGTTTCGGGGCCTGTGCTGTATCGTCATTCATTTGGCCCAGTCTTCTGTGTAAACGTAGCACAGATTTACTGCACTTTGCGAGTAGTGGCGCTGGCTGTTGCAGTACTGAGCGACTGCATGTGTGTACTCGGTGATGTGTGTACTCGGTGATGTGTGTACTCGGTGATGTGTGTACTCGGTGATGTGTGTACTCGGTGATGTGTGTACTCGGTGATGTGTGAGCTCAGAGCAGTCTCTCCCCGAGGTCTGTTACTGCAGTAATGAATTCACGACTCACACGGCGCGGGGCCACCACCATCTATAATCAAAAACAAGCTTCACTCCCGACCGACGGCAAGAGGAGAAGAAGAAAAAAACACCAAATAACAACATTTAGACCCGCGGGGCAGCGAGGAATCATGGGTAATAAGATGTGAATACCCTCTCCTCACAGTAACTCAGTGTGGCGTGCACCTGCTGCCTATTATTCAAACTAGAGGTAGAAAAACAAAGTACAAAGCGCAGAGGCTTATTCAACAAGCAATTTTCACTAAGGCAACGCACAATTAGGCATAAAATTTTCTCGTGTGTGTCCAAAAAAAAAGCATAATAATAAGCAGGGTCCACTTTGCTCGAAGCTGCTAGAATTGTAAATCTGCGGAAGTCGGACTAAGCTATTTTGTGAACAGGGTCAAAGCGAAACAAAGGGTCAAACTTTAGTGATGTTTTTTCTAATGTTGAGCCTTGTTTTAGTCTTGGTTTTTTATTTCTTTATTTACTGTAGAAAATCCTTTTTAGCCGTGTTTAATGTTTGTTTATCAGTTTATTAATATACAAGGGGTGGGACTGTAAAGCGTTAATATTGATTAATTAATTAGAAAGATTTGAACACGTTATTTTTTTTAACGCAATTAATCGTGTTTCCCTCGAAAACTAAATTTTTACAAAATTTTCCACTAAAAAACAGCTTATTTTAAAACAAAACAAGAAATCCAAAATCCCCTCTGAAAAAGTCTTGGTAACTCATTCATCAATAAAATGAGACCATGAATTTGAATGTAGCTCTATCCATTGTTCAGATTTCGTTGCCGAAAAGAAGAAAATTTGGGGCATTTTTAGGCATAAACACCTTGTTCTTATAAGTAAGGGATAATGTATAGAACGCTGGTCATTATCGGGAAAACAAGCACCGACAGGGCGAACCGGACCCTGACGCGAAACGGAGAGGTCCATTTCGCCCTGAGGGTGTTTATTATCCCGATAATGACCAGCGTTCTATACATTAACCCGCTTATTATACGGCCATTTGCCAACTGAACACACACAACATAAACTTCGTACACTTTTATGGAGGTCGAAAGGTTTATTTATTGACTTCCGCAACAAATAGTTCCCAAAAGTTTGCACGTTGCTCGGCAACGTTTGGCTAGGCTAGAAGCAGCAAGGCTAGCAGCTAGCCTAGCTACTTAGTTGAAGGCACAGTTGGAGTAATGGTGGTGAATCTATGAGTAAGTTGAAAGTCAGACTCACGCTAACTTCACGAGCGATTCCCCGACTTCTCTCTCAGTGACGGGACAGATAGTGTCGGAGTGATATGAAAGCACCAACTCCGTTGCCATTGGCAGCGTCATTATTTTTTTTCAGAGCTCCTTTATCAGAAAATAATGACCGGTAGAACGTTGGGAAATCCCATTCAAATCAACGGAGCTTCTACTTACGTTGTGAAGAGCCATATAATAAGAAAAGATAAAATGACAGAAAACTTGCAATGTGTTTTTTTCTTACATTTAAGGTTTCAAATTGATATCTGTAAATATATATTTTTTTCCCTATTCACCTGCAGTGTCTCGCCTCAATATGAAAATCTAAAAAACGTAAACGAAAAAGTCCTTATCTTTTCCCAAAATGGCCGCCCCCAAAGTGTATGCTTCTTGTAAATCCGCATTTCTTTGTTCTACGGATGCTCTTTGGTTGCTCTCCTCACCCCAGACCGCCCTCCTCTCTCCGGACCCCCCGCTTCATTCCCGTCTCCCCTCGTCTCCTGCCGGGTCCTCTGCTCTCTGTACCTGCTCATGCATTACTCATGTTGCGTTCAGGTATTCTGTGTGAAGTGTCCGGCTGACAGACACACACAAAGGCACACGGGGAAGCGCCGGACAGGAATCATAATGAACCAACTGTATCTGCCCGAGAACAACAGCGGGGGTGAAATCACACATGCACGAGTTTACTTTTAAGTTTGCCCGAACCCAAAACCACTGTAGTTTGGGGATGTACTTCGGAAAGTCAGCGATGTGTTTGAGGTATTCCAGTATGGGAGAGAAGTCTTGATTCAGGCACTAAAAGATTCATCCATGTCTCTTCTGAAGGCACAAGACGCCTAAAGACTGGACTGTTGCTTGGGACTGTCCACTTTCCAGTCTCTAAACTTTAACCGTTCAATAAAAGTTTGGATGAACCTCGAAGCATTGGTCGTCTAAATGAAGACACGACTTGACTTCGATAATTTCTCCACTGTGACTTTTATTAAGGGGAGACACTACAGGCAAAACTCAATTTTTTCAGTTTTCAGGTTTTGGGCCAAATTGGTCTCTGAACATCTAAGCTTTCACCCGGAAACAGAAAATATGCCTAATCTTCACAAGAACATGTTTAAATATTGCGCTGATTCAATGTTCCCCCATAGACTTATATGGGAGAACGCAATTTCAAGGCCCTTTTTCTCAAAACACATTTTTCTGTCATTGTGGCGACACTATGTACACGTCAGTCGGACCTAAAGACTTCACATTTTCCAGCCTTGGATTGAACAATATTTGGAAGATTTTTTTCAGAGGGATTTTTTATTATTTAATCCCTAAGCCCCATTTATTGAGTTTTGAATGTCAAAAAATAAGGCGAAAATTAAATTTTTTACAATTTTTTTCACAAAAAAAAAGCTTATTTTAAAACTAAACAAGAAATCCAAAATCCCCTCTGAAAAAATCTTGGCAACTGTTGCAGTTGTTTTTTTCATAATTTAAATGTAAATCTCTCGCTCGATGGACACATTTCTTGAAATCAGACAAATTTACTTACAAGATTACTTTTTGCAGTGCATTTTTAAGCTTACGATGCTTTAATCTTATATGAAAACATAAAATGACAGAAAACTTGCAATACATTTTTTTCTCATATTCATGTCAGTGATCTACGGCAGGAGTTTCAAATTGATATTTCTAAATTTAAAAAGTTCCCCTATTCACCTGCAGCGTCTCGCCCTAATTAGACGAGGACATTTTAGAGTGAATTCGACAAAAGTCACATTTGACGCTTTCTGTGTTTTGTGAAGTGTTATTCTATCCTTGCGAGACACAAACCCCAAATCTGAGCAGAAAGTGGCAATAAAAGGTTATTTATTTCTTTGTGCTCTCGCTCGCTCGTCTGGGGGGTTCGGGAGTCTGAATGTGCCTCGCGTCCCGTGTGGCCATTTCTGTCGACCGCAAACCTTCCCCGCCCCGGTGTGTGTTCACTTCTGTCCCGGTGCGTGTGTGTGTCCTGTGAGCTGGAGATAAGACACCATGGAGGAGGAGGGGGGGGAGGGGGGGGAGCAGCTCCATCTATTTGGACACAGTGACGCAGCTCAGACTCTGGGCGGCCATAAAGCGGTTTGTGTAGAATTAGCCCCAACTGTGATTTTTTTTTTTTTTTTTTTTGCCAGTGCAGGAAGTCCCTTTAAATACGTGTGTGTGTGTGTGTGTGTGTGTGTGTGTGTGTGTGTGTGTGTGTGTGTGTGTGTGTGTGTGTGTGTGTGTGTGTGTGTGTGTGTGTGTGTGTGTGTGTGTGTGTGTGTGTGTGTGTGTGTGTGTCCAGAGAGCTTTCTGCACAAACCCATCTCCTATCTGTCCGTCCACTGATAACAAAATCAATAGTAGGGTTTACAGCTCAGCCCCCACTCGTCAAAGAGAAGGGAGGTCCATCCACTTCCACTGGGCACAAACTTACAAACAATTTACTCAAGTCGACACGGCTTTTCTGCGGAGTTTGGCTGAGGAGAGCAGTTTTAATTCAGAAAACTGTCTGGCTTTTGAGGAAGTAAAGCATGTAATACTGAGACTCTGTTTTGAAAGCACATCAGTCAGCTTTATATGCAATAGAGCTCCACAGTCCCGCCCCTTTGCCGTCCTGTTGCTCCGGAAGCAAAAAATCCCCGTCTACACGGCCGTCGATTTTCCAAAAATTCAAATGCTAAGAGTTTAACGTCACCGCAAAAGCTGATCAGCTATGGAGCAATTCGTGACCATAAAATGTTTGATTTCAATCCAAAAAGAAGACGACATGTTGAAGAAAAGGCAAAGGTACAAGGCTGTGACATCATTCACTTCCTGACTATAGAAACTCCGTATCCCAAGAACCATTGCGACATCGCGCCCGCTGGTCAAGGCAACCAGGTTTTCAGCAAACACGGCCAGTTTCTTTTACTTTGCAGACAAAAGTTCTATATTATTTCACTATTAAACAATCTGAATCCTGCTAATTGGAATAAAAATGATCGGTGGTTCATTTAAGTCAGGGGTGTCCAAACCTTTTTCATGGGGGGCCGCATATTGAAGCGTACACGGGGTGAAGGGCCGTAGATCAGTAGTTAGTGCCGCAAAACCTTCGACTAGCAGAGGTTTAAATTGTGCCCCATACGTCTATTTAAGCTTAAAACCTTCATGCCAGCTCTGTCTCACAATAAAATGTTAGTTGTTCGGTTAGAATTGTATAGAATTATTACATTTCAAATAAAAAGGTCCATCTCTGGTGATGTGAACCGATACAGCAAGAGGCTGAGGGCCACCATAAATTGGTCTGAGGGCTGCATTTGGCCCCTGGGCCGCACTTTGGACACCCCTAGTTTAATTGGATAGTTGGGAACATTTTTTTAAACCATCTGACGTTTTTCTTACTATCTGTGTTAGATATGGATAAAACGTCAACTCTCTGCCTGCATTATGTTTGAATACATTGTTTATAATATGTCGTCTACATTACAATAAATAAACACGTGTGGGAACGTGAAGCTCCACCAATCAAAAGCCTCGTAGCAGATCATGGGACTCCCGAGCATCCTGGGTAATGTAGTTCTAGAACGAAGGCTCGCAGTGAAACTAGATGGATCTCAGACGTGCTTTTTTCACCTGCATCTGACTTTGCGGTCGCTTTAGAACCACAGAGCTGGATTCAGCCCGAGCTGACGGAGTTACGGAGTTAAAGACTTTATTCCAAATCAATACGGTGTCAAAGCAAGGGGGGTTTTACTTCCGGATCGGAGAGGAGGCGGGACTGTGGAGCTCTATAATGAAGGGAAACTGACTATAAAATTGGCCTACTGTCTGCAAAGTTGTTGAATTGCGATTGTTGTTGGAATAAACAACGGTCATAACTTCTAAGGTTGACCTAAACGGGTTCTTCTCGTGTGTTTTCATGAGAAGTGGCGTAGCTAAATAAAGATCTTGTTTTGATGTGGAGATCATGAGTTTGGATGTGAGCGCACAGGCCTGTAGGAATGCTCGTCCCTGTTGACTGTGCCGTGTTCCTCGTCCCCAGGCCCAGAGCGGCGCTGACACACCTGAGCTCCACATAACGCTCTTTACAACAGGGACCCGGCGCATCCACGCTTCAGGACGTCCCCGGGGTCCAGCGTGTGCTCAGGAACACATGGTGCAGACGCAGCGAGTCCCAGGGCGCTCGTCTCTAATCCACACAAACCGCATCCTCTCGAAAGGAGGTTAACCACCCTTTTTATTTGGACATGCAAAGAGCGGGGTTTTAGTTACACAGAATGGGTTTTGCATACGGTGCACACGCCTGCACAGGCCGAGAGGCGTGTCCTGAAGGAAAGAGCGTATTGCTGGGTTGCAGGTGACATCACAGCATCCTAAAGGCCTATACTGCTATGTAGAGGAAAACATATTTTGTTTTTGAGGACATTTTTGGTCTTGTACAGAGAGATCATGGACCCAGTGACTGATATTAATGATCATTTTTTAAATTGATATATATCTTTTTTAGCTACGACTTGTGAAAGTGTAATGCAGTTAATAGGAAAAACTGGCTTCTCCAATGGTCCAATGACATCATCATATTCTACAACCTGCAACCCAGCAATAGATACAGACGGCATCTCTGGAATCGCCCATATATGGTCATGTTTGAAAACAGTTAAGGGGGAAAACAATTTGGAGAAAAATCTAAACTCTCAAATTATTCAAAAAATACTTTAGAAGAAGAAGAAGAAGATCTCTATTTATATATTTTATATATTTAACAAATGCTTAATTGTGAATATAGTTTTTTTTTACTAAATAAAGATACAAAGACATGGGGAGGAGCAAAGTGGTTCAACAGCCCATAAATACATGAATAACGGAGAATGCTAACATGATGCTACATGTTAGCATCGGACTAATGCTAACGGTTAGCTAGCGCTAGCTACAACTGCCATTTTTTCACTTCTACAGAACAATCTGCTGTGAGAAAATACCCATATGGGCCCGATTTACACTGGACTTTATTTATTTGTGATAAATAAGTTAATATTCCATCAGAAAATGGCTAAAAAGAGGGAAAAATTGCGTTTCTCTTTAGATTCTATTTTCCCCCTCGGCGAAGCCACGCCCCCTTCTATGACGAGATGCCGTCTGTATAGAGCTGGTCTCTGCGCAGCACCGGTATCAAAGACTCGCCATGCTTCAAAACAGTGACCAACTCACTCAGCACATGCGCTCTAAAAAGGCTGAACTACAAGACAACTCTTCTATTTTATCACAAGTATAATCCCATATCCAATAGACTAAGCTATAGCATGTATTTTTTAAGACAAACCCAAACTCAACTGTCATGTGTGACTTCTCGGCCTAAGATCTCTCTGTGTAAGGTCTGGGGTATTGAGAAACATGCCGTGATTGTCAGTGGTATAAAAGTACTTGCCTGCAGATTTGTGACATTTGGATAGATCAGGGTTTTCCAAACTTTTAAACAAAATGTCAGAAAAATAACATTCACTGAAGACAAAGGCTCATTTGCACTAAAACTATAATTATTTAAATAGTAAAAAGGGAAAATGCATTCATAAAGGTGATCATTTAATCGTCACAGTGCATTTTAAAGGGACTATACAGAGTTTAAAAATGTTAAAATTATGTATTTTCCTCCCCCTACATGTTCCAGCCATGTCCTAATGTGTAGAATGAGCTCAGACCCGTTCACCACAACTGCCTCTAAAATCCTGCACGGTCACTTAAAAAGGTGTAAATTCCGGTCCGAATTGCCGTCATGCGCGAGCTTAATATAGAAGCTGCAGTTACAATAATAATAATAACAATAATGCATTGGTTTTATATAGCGCTTTTCTGGACACTCAAAGACACTTTACATTGCACTATTCGTTCACTCCATACTCAGTGATGGTAAGCTACTATTGTAGCCACAGCTGCCCTGGGGTAGACTGACGGAAGCGAGGTAACCAGTCTGCGCCATCGGCCCCTCCGACCACCAACCACTCACTCACGCACTACATTCACTAGGCTTCCTGGTGTTACCAAATGGTCTCCCATCCAAGTACTGACCAGGCCCTTCCCTGCTTAGCTTGCAAGGTCTGACGGGATTGGGCAGAGCAAAGGCAAATGGCCACAATACACGTTTGACCTGAGGTGGCAGTAGTGAGTATAAAATGGCAAACTTGCATCTAGCCCCTTTAACATGAGCAAAAATGCATAATATTGTAATGTATGTGTTTCATGGTGCTGCAGTAGAATCTTAATTTATTAAATACATATAACCCTCTTGGAACCGCCACCTTAACGTGGTGGAGGGGTTTGAGCACCCAAATGATCCTGTGCCCCTGGTAGGGTC
Source organism: Gobius niger (assembly GCF_951799975.1). Lineage (NCBI taxonomy): Eukaryota > Metazoa > Chordata > Actinopteri > Gobiiformes > Gobiidae > Gobius > Gobius niger. Next base: position 3,317,421 of record NC_136871.1, on the reverse strand, counting down.
TCCCAGGGCAAACAGGTCCGAGGTGATGAGCGGTTCATGAGACCTTGTGAGAGACCAACAGGCCCGGTTTGAATCGTGAGGCCGTCCTTCTGTGGACCCACCACCTGCAGGAGGAGCCATAAGGGGCTGGTGTGATGTGATTTGGACAGCTCCAACAGCTGCCCACAAGACCCGGAAAAGTGGAAGAAAATGGATGGATGGATGGATGGATACAAGAATAAAGAGCAGCCCTATGATGGGACACTCAAGAGTTCTAATGAGCGCCTGTCGTCTACAAACCCCTAAAACGTGGCACAAAGCATGTTGCTGTCAGATGAAGGGACTGATCTAAACATCACTCAGCTGCGGGTTCCCCTACAGGCAGAATCTGCAGCTGCACATATGGGAATGCAACAAACTCTGCTATGGCAATAAGCTCCTCAGTGCAGACGTGCTTGGACTGTACCTTTGACGATGAGGTCCGCGTAGTTGGACACCCCGGAGCCCCCGTCCGAGCGGATCACGCATCTGTATCGGCTGGTGCTTCTCTGAGAAGTGTCTCCGACGCTGACCGTGGCCGAGAAGCGACGGTGGTTCACGACTCTGGTCACCATCAGGGCGCTGTCTTTGCCGTTCCACTGCTGCAACACACACAAGCAAATCCTCAAATTGAAAAAAACGCTGAGAGAACTGTCATTGGATTGAAGGAAATGACCACACACTGACAGCAGCAGCAGCCGAGGTCAAACTACGTCATTTAAAAGCATGGGGTCAGACCAGAAAGCACCGGCCTCTCACATCCAGAGCCCATCTCCGGCCTGAGTCCCGCTGTTTTGTGCTAATTTCACAGAAACATGGCTCCGTGCCCCACAGTGAACAGGGTCAGCGCTCTCCATCGCAGATGCCTGTACGGCGCAGGGCTGTGCCGCGGAGAGAGAGCCCCATGTGGCCTCAAACATGGCACTGGAGACGGGAATGCAAATGAGAACATCACACGGAGGAGCTGCTATTCATTTCCCCGTCTCTCATAAGGGGTTACTGAAGGAAATGGTAAATGCTTTGACTCTTTGACTCTTGGATGGCACAGGCAGTTTTCATTTTATTCATGTCATTTAAGGTTATTATAGAGCATGTACGGTGACGGGTTCTGAGTTCATCTCGCTAGAAATAAGAAAAGTGAAAAATGATCCTGGTGCCATTGGCAGATAAATCGACTTGAAATAAAGGCACCATGTGGAGTCAGAAACATCTCAGGACAAAGTGACCCACCTGAACCCAGAGCTTGTCGTTCTGGGACCACTTTCCTCCAGCCGTGCACTGGAATGTGGCGTTCTGTCCCACGTTCACCTCCACGTTCTGGAGACGCAGGAAGTGAGGAGCTTTACCTGCCAAGAAGCAAAACAAACGACCGGAAAAGTAAATACTTGAGCGAGCTTTAATAGAAGAGAGTGTACATATGACAGAATACGTGAGAATAATCAGCACAATCATATGGCTTATCTTAGACAAAAATGACTTGCTTGAATTGCTTGAACCTGCAACCCAGCAATAGATTGTTTTCAGGTTCTAGAATGTGATGATGTCACAGGACCCAGTGGGGGGAGGAGCCAGTTTTTCCTATTAACTGCATTACACTATAACGAGTAGTAGCTAAAAAGAAAATGTATGAATTACAAAAATGATCATTAATATCATTGACTTGACTATTCTTTGGTTAATATCTCAGTCATTACTGGAGGAATCCAAATGAAACACAAACTGTCACACAGTTCATTGTTTCCTCTTCAAGCACACAGGAAGACATGTCCAATTATTTTCTACGAAAGGCGTCAAAAAGTGGTGACAATATTCGAAAGCATGAGCGTGATGTTGGTCAGTAGAAAGGACTTTCAGAAATAAAATAACATGTCCGGTTTGTGAATCCAATCACTATTAAATACTGATGAGGAAAAACACTTGACCATTTTCGCTTTGGAGATTTCTTACAAAAACTGTATCTTTCCCATAACGTTGTATTGGCTCCTGCCACACTATGACATCATCACATTCTAAATCGTGAACGCCACCTATCGCTGCGAATCCCATGATGCTTAATAAGTTTTCACTTCAGCCTAAACCCTTTCGGTCGTGTTGTACACAAAGAACTGGAAATGTTTTTACGTTTAAAGGAATGAATGAACTGACCGAATAAACTACTACTACTACATTTCCAAACTATTATCAAATTTCAAGCACATTTCAAAATGTCATTTATGGAAGATGAGATGTCATTTTATCAATTTTCCCCTGGTACGGTGTTTAGAAATACTGTAGTGTAAACACATGGGGGAATGACAATCTTGAATTAAGATTCTTTATGTTGAATTTGAGTGGGATTGAACTAATATAAGATCAGATAAAAAATGCCAATGCTGTGGAACGATCAGAAATCCCAGTTGAAATATTGATTTTTCACTTGAAATGACACAAACGTATCTGAATTAAGAAAACCTGCACATTTAATCTCCTAATTCAAGTAAATCTGTGTCATTTCTTCCTTAAGAGGATTTTTCTTTGTCCAGTGTAGGAACTTTTTTCCAACTTTATAAACCTGACGCTTCACTGGTGTAAAACGATGACTAACAGTTACCACTGGCGTTATCCCAGCAAACCCAAACTTAATAATTCAAGTGCTTTGAGTATCTACGTAGGTGGAAACAAGCTTTGAATCAAGCACTTTTTCAGTTCAATAAAGAGAAAAAAACATGAAAACTTGTCAGCGCTTTAACTTTCCAAAAAGTCTTCCACCAAAGTGAGTGAGACGGCGAGTCGGGGTGAAAAGTGCAGTTTTGTGCTGCCGTGAGCAGACTGTCCGGTCGAGGACGGGGTCAGGTTTGAGTGATGAAGGCCCTGGTCTGGTCCTTCTTCTCTGTTCAGTGTAATCTGTCTCCGGTCTGTGCAGGTGTCTGGGTGTGTGTGTGTGTGTGTGCGTCTGTTTATGTGTCTGTGCGGGACCGAACACGCCGGGCTTCGCGGGCGTCAAACTTACGGCACGGATGAGCCAGGACACGGATGTCGTCGACGGCGATGAACCCCGGGTGGCCTTGTACCGACACGGCTTCAAAAATGACCTGGAAAAAAAAAAAGGAGAGGAAGACGAGATTAGCTTCGGCGCGGCGGCTCCGACGGCGGGACCTTCGGGGGAATTCGCTTGAACTCGGTGAAAGCTCCGTCCTAACATCCGCCTGCCGCTCTCCATCTGCCGCACACAGATGGGGCTCATGCCTCAACTCGGATCCGCTGTGAGAGTTCTTCCGCTTTATTCAAGGTTTAGACAGGCAGAAGCAAGTCAGATTTAATGCTTTTTTTAATGCCCGAAACGCGGGAAAAGATCTGCGGATGTTTCATCTTTAAGGATATGCAAACATTTGATCAAACAGAGGAAAGAGCTGGACAAAAGAGGCAACGTTTGACCTCTTAACTCCCACCTGAACGGATCCTATTTTCTCCAGTTTGGCTTTGCCCTAATCAAGAAGCTTCTTAGGAAAAAAGCACCAAAATAGCCACAAAAAATGAGAAGAAAACAAGGATGTAAACGCAACAAAAATGTGACAAAAATTCAACAAAGATGTGACAAAAACTCAACCAAAGATGTGACAAAAATGTGACAAAAATTCAACAAAAAATCAACAAAAACTCAACCAAAGAGTGACAAAAATGTGACAAAAATGTGACAAAAATGTGACAAAAATTCAACAAAAATTCAACAAAAACTCAACCAATGAGTGACAAAAATGTGACAAAAATGTGACAAAAATGTGACAAAAAATCAACAAAAAAATCAACAAAAAATCAACAAAACTCAACCAAAGAGTGACAAAAATTCAACAAAAATGTGACAAAAAATCAACAAAAAATCAACAAAAAATCAACAAAAAATCAACAAAAAATCAACGAAAAATCAACAAAAAATCAACAAAAAATCAACAAAAAAATCAACAAAAACTCAACCAAAGAGTGACAAAAATGTGACAAAAATGTGACAAGAACTCAACAAAACAGGCAGAAGAGGAACATTCACTTTTTCACTCACAGCAAGACCCTTTTAAAAACGTCTCTTGGTATCGGTTAATATCAGATATCGACAGCTACTCAAACCCTCGGTATCGGAAGCAAAAAACTGGATCGGTGCATCTCTATTATAAATGCAATAAACATTTTACAGAGGGGGTGCTGAGTTGTTTGTTATGTGATTTTGGGGGTCGCAGCCTGGAAAGTTTGGGAACCCCAGTTTAAGTTTGGATAAAAATGGTCCGATTCCCTGCAGTTCCGCTCTACTGCTCGGTCCCTGTCTTTGTCTGGGGTCAGCGGTGCGGGGCCTCACTCATCGCCCCGGTGTCTGTCAGGACTGTCACAGAAACACAATCAGGCCCAGGCTCAAACACGTCCACCGGGATTCAGTCTGCTCCGCTCCCCCCGGACAACTGTCTCTGTCCCAAAGTTTGACTTGACTTATGGTTCAGTGGGCCACATTTTTACAGAAAATATATATATATAATTTACCTCCTTTTTGTGAGGGGGGCAGTGTATGGACGGATTAAAGGAGGACACAAATCAGGTATAATGCCTTTAACCCCTTAACTCACACCTGAACTGAGCACATTTTCTCCAATTTGGCTTTACCCCAATTCAAAAGCTTCTGGAGAAAAGGTGTGAAAATAGTGACAGAACTGAGATGAAAACTTGGACAAAAAAGTGACGAAAAATCGACGAAAAAATGACAGAAATGTGACAAAAAATTATAAAAATGTGACAAAAATATGACAAAAAATTATAAAAAATTGATGAAAAAGTGACAAAAAATTTACAAAAATGTGACAAAAAATGATTAAAAAAAATGTACAAAAATGTGACAAAAAATGATAAAAATTGATGAAAAAGTGACAAAAAATGATAAAAAATGACAAAAATGTGACAAAAAAATGTTAAAAATTGATGAAAAAGTGACAAAAAATGATAAAAATTGATGAAAAAGTGACAAAAAATGATGAAAATGTACAAAAATGTGACAAAAAATGATAAAAAATGATAAAAAAGTGACAAAAAATGATAAAAAATGACAAAAATGTGACACAAAATGATACAAAATGACAAAAATGTGACAAAAAATGATAAAAAATGACAGAAATGTGACAAAAAATGATAAAAATTGATGAAAAAGTGACAAAAAATGATTAAAAATGACAAAAATGTGACAAAAAATGATAAAAATTGATCAAAAAATGACAAAAAATGATACAAAATGACACAAATGTGACAAAAAATGATAAAAAAAAATTGATGAAAAAGTGACAAAAAATGATAAAAAATGACAAAAATGTGACACAAAAATGATACAAAATGACAAAAATGTGACAAAAAATGATAAAAAATGATAAAAAAGTGACAAAAAAGGATAAAAAATGACAAAAATGTGACACAAAATGACAAAAATGTGACAAAAAATGATAAAAAATTGATGAAAACTGACAAAAAATGATAAAAAATGACAGAAATGTGACAAAAAATGATAAAAATTGATGAAAAAGTGACAAAAAATGATTAAAAATGACAAAAATGTGACAAAAAATGATAAAAATTGATCAAAAAATGACAAAAAATGATACAAAATGACACAAATGTGACACAAAATGATACAAAATGACAAAAATGTGACAAAAAATGATAAAAATTTGATGAAAAAGTGACAAAAAATGATAAAAAATGACAAAAATGTGACACAAAATGATACAAAATGACAAAAATGTGACAAAAAATGATAAAAAAAAAAAAAAATTGATGAAAAAGTGCCAAAAAGTCACAAAAATGTCACAAAAAATGATTTTTAAAAAAAGTCACAAAAAATAACAAAATTGTGACAAAAACTGAAGAAAAAGAAATGAAGAAAAAAAATACAAAAAAGTTACAAAAATTGAGTTGAATACCCCCCAAAAAATGATGGAAAAAAAATCTGATGACATGAGGAAAAAGATCCATTTAGATGATTTTGTAGATCTTAGCTTTCAAATGAGGCGTTACACTGGTCTACAGGATTTGGGTAAAGCTGAACTGGAGAAAATGCTCTCGGTTCAGGCGGGAGTTAAGAGGTTAAATATTTACACGTGAAACCATTCTCTTTATGAAACAAAGCCAGTGCATATGAGTGAATACGTTAGCTTTACCTGGTAAGAGTTGGGCCAGAAAGTGGAAATGGCCAGTTCGGCTTTGACCCATCCTTCAGTGACTGTGTCCGAGGTGTTCCACACGGGGTTCCCCTGAGCTCCTCCGTTCACCTGCAACGACCACAGCCTCCTGTTCATTTCTCTCACGGTGCTCGCGTTCGGTTCATTCGCTTTTGACTTGAGCAGCACGGACATGCACCATCTGCCTGTCAGAGCTGCTCGGACGCTCGGCGCAGGCTGCAGTTTGTCAGCGCTGTCAGGGCTTTGTCCGTCACGCCACCACCGCACAGGTTTGGGAGTTTGAGGAGAGATTTGGGGATTTATATTTCAAAATGGCTCAGGCTCAGGACGAACACCTGAACACAATTTTGTCATGCGGTTTTACAATGACAAATAAAGCACTTAAACTGCATCAGTGACCTGGATGAAGTCTGGAGTGTGGGGACATTACTAACAAATAAACCTGATCCACACTTTTTCATTGCAAGAAAGAGTCCAGTGTTCCGTTCAAGTGGGAAATGCACCTGTGAGGAGTAACAGTCTTTGGACCGTGTTCGATGGCAAAGTAAAGGACCCTTTTGAACCATATGTTCTGAGTATTGGGCTCATCTATCAAGGAAGCACACGTCCGAAACGTCTACAGGGCCACTGGCTTTATACACACAAAACTAAAAGTGTTGTGATGCGTCTATATCGTCCTCTCAGAGCCTAAAGCACCCACATCTGATTAAAATTGTTGTGAAGGAACGCACAATGTGAAGATATCGACATGAAGTGAACATATGCCCATGCTATTTACTACTAATTGATTCCACTAAAATTGCGCTTTTGATTCGATTGAGGTCACTTGTGCAGCGAACACACACACGAACACAAACACAAACACAAACACAAACACAAACACAAACACAAACACAAACACACACACACACACACACACACACACACACACACACACACACACACACACCTTTGTAATTGTATTTTAGTGAGGACACACATAGACGTAATGTATTACCCAGACCTTAATCCTAACCTTAATCCTAAATGAGGACCACCCAAAATGTCCTCACTTTTCAAAAATGTCCTCACACAGAATCTTGTACTTCTATCTTGAGGACACTCCTAGACATAACGTATTACCCAGACCTTAACTCTGAACCCTAAACCCCAAACCTTAACCTTAATCCTAGCCCTAACCCTAATCTAAACCCAATTCTAACCCTAACCCTAAAGCCACATCTTGACCCTCAAAAAGTCCTTCAAAGAAATGAGGACCACCCAAAATGTCCTCACTTTCCAAAAATATCCTCACTCTGTTGGTTAAAAACTAAACTGGTCCTCACAATGTTGCAATTACTAGAGCACACATGCACACACACATGTTTGTAATGCTATCTTAGTGATAATGTATTACCCCAGGGGTGACCAAAGTGCGGCCCGGGGGCCAAATGCGGCCCTGAGACCAATTTTTGGTGGCCCTCTGCCTTTTTGCTGAATTGGGACACATCATCAGAGATGGTCCTTTTTATTTGAAATGTAATAATTGCACACAATTCTAACCAAACAACTAACCTTTTACTGTGAGACAGAGCTGGCATGAAGGTTTTGAGCAGAAATAAAGGTGTGGGGCGGAATTTAAACCTCTGCTAGTCGAAGGTTTTGCAGCGCTAACCACTGATCTATGGCCCTTCACCTTGCTTCAGTATGCGGCCCCACAGGAAAAAAGTTTGGACACCCCTGTATTACCCTAACCCTAACCCCTTAACCTTAATTCTAACCCCAACCCTAATCTTAACCCAATTCTAACCCTAACCCTAAAACCACATCTTGACCCTCAAACAGTCCTTCAAAGAAGTGAGGACCACCCATTTTCCAAAAATGTCCTCACTGTGTTGGTTAAAAACGTAAAACTGGTCCTCACAATGTCGTAATTACAAGAACACACACACACACACACACACACACACACACACACACGTTTGTAATGCCATCTTAGTGAGGATATTCATAGGTATAATGTATTACCCTAACCCTAAGCCCCTAACCTTAATTCTAAACCTAACCCTAATCTCTCACACACACACACGGACGCGCACAGACCTTGACGTAGACGTTGAGCGTCCCGGGGCTGGCTCCGTCCCGCGACGACAGCGAGTACAGGAAGTCGATGCAGTGCGTGTCGTTCTCCTTCAGGGTGGGCATGTACAGGTGGGCCTTCTGTCCCGAAGCTCTGCCCGACGCGTTCACCACCATGTAGGAGCCTGACGAGGACAAAAACACGTCATTGTTCTGGTCAATACAAACTCTGAAGAAGTGCATAGGTCTTTCTTTGCCGCCCAACACAAAATTCGGCCTGTGTTTTTCCCGAGACTTTTACGACACGGGGAGTTTTATGGCCCGGCTCGTCCGTTTGGGCCGGTGCCACGGGTTGAAATGCGAGCGGCGAGACCGAGAGACGGAGTTAATCTCGCAGGTTCATAGCTTCAAGATGTTTTATAATCAATCACCGGCGGAGACTGAAGGTGTGTGAACCGGAGCGGCAGCCGCGAGTTAAAGGACGACTCTACTGTAGAGTTTATTATGGAAAGGATTTATCGCCGCTCTTTAGCCGCGCTGGCACCGACCTCGGGACATTTTCTCTGACGCAAATGTCTACAAGCGAGAGCGCCGCCGGCTTCAAAAGACACGCCGCATAATCACAAAGATAAAAGTCGAAGTTAAACATATGTGTTCATTTCAGAGAGAGAATTGAAAGGATGTTCAAAATCTAGAAATATGCAAACGATAGATACAGACGGCGTCTCTGGAATCGCCCATATATGGTCATGTTTGAAAACAGTTAAGGAGGGAAACAATTTAGAAAAAAATCTAAACTTTCTCTAATTATTCAAAAACTACTTTAACAAATGCTGAATTATGAATATTGTTTTAAACTAAATAAAGATACAAAGACATGGAGAGGATAAATAAATACATTAAAAAACGGAGAATGCTAACGTGATGCAACATGTTAGCATTGTCCTTATGCTAACGCTAGCTAGCGCTTGCTACAATTGCCGTTTTTTGCCGTCTGCATCTATGGGTTCAGTGTTTTTGAGGCGCTGAATTGAAAGGAAGGGCATGAAAGGGAGAGAGTTCAGCTTCCTGGCAGCCTGGTGGATGAAAGTGACGGCACACCAATTAATTTCCCTGTTCTAGTAAGTTATTTCAAGAAATCTGTACTTGAGGCAACGTTTTTACACACAAAAAAGATCTCATCACAGTAAACATTACAAAAATAAATCTCGATTTAGCTGAGGATTGTTTTTTTCTTCATAGGTGTAAAAATGAAAAAAATAGATAGATAGATAGATAGTACTGGAAAAAATTACCATCTTAACCTCTTAACCCCCACCTGAGCCAACCACATTTTCTCCAGTTTGGCTTTATCCAAATCTAAAAGCTTCTTAAAAAAAAGCGTCACAACAGCGACAAAAAACGAGACAAAAAAGCGACTTAAACATGACCAAAAAAGTGAGGAAAAATTGGACAAAAACACAGCAAAAAAAGTGGCGCAGGAGTGATGATGAATAAGATGTCAAAGTGACGGCAACATGATGAGGAAAAGTATCCGTTTAGATCCATTTTGTAGCTTTTAAATGAGGCGTCACACTGGCCTATACGTTTGTTAAGTGTGATGTCACGACTTCCACTTCCGGGTCCCAGCAGACCAGCTAGAAAAAAACATTAAAAACTCTTAAAAACAGCCATCAATGTTTCTGAAACTCAACAGAGAGTGACTGAACCTACTTATTTCTCAGACTCATTAGCCAAAAATGCTGCACCTACTGCTAAAAAAGTAACATTTACTAAAGTCACAACCCCCGGAGTTAGCGTAGCTGCTGCGTCATTAGCATTTATCTCCGATTTTGGTAAATATTACTTTTGTAGCAGTAGGTGCGGCATTTTTGGCTGATGGGCCTGATAAATAAGTCTGTTCAGTCACTCTCTGTTGAGTTTCACAAATATTGATTGTGGTATTAAAGAGTTTTTTGTAGTTTCTCGCACATCTCGGGACCCGGAAGCAGAGCTGTGACGTCACACTGCAAAAAGTAAATATCAAGCATTGTCTTAAAAGACTTAAATTGAGGAAATACATCTTGTTTTGAGCGTTTTTCGCTAATTTAGACATTTTTCCTGATCAGACCAAGTTTACTTTGCTTGTTTGAGGACATTTCAGACCGGTTCTAAGGTAAATCTCGTTTGAAATAAGAAAGTAAAATCGCCAATGAGATAAGACCGTTTTTCTTACCCCATTGGCAAAGACAATTAGCTGAAATAAGAACGAAATGTATCGAAACGAGTCAGAAACATCTCAGAACAAGTTAAATTATCTAGGAAAAATGCCCAACAACAACTTAACTAGTCAAAACAACTGAAATGTGGATTATTATGCTCAAATTGAGATGTTTATACTAATCTAGTTAATTACTTTTTGCAGTGTACCACTTAACAAGGGGTAAAGCCGAACTGGAGAAAACGTGCTTGGTTAAGGCCGGTGGTAAGAGGTTAAAACTGAGTTTAACAGCGATTGAATTTGAGTCGCTTAAAACCATCTGAATTAAGAAGAAAATGTACTTGTTCCCTTGGTATTATGAGGTTGAATCGTATCTAAGGCCAGACTGGATCTCCTTTTAAAGTGATGCTTTCCGAAGTTCTCAAAGCACAATGTTGATTTTGCGCCAAGTTTAAGACAACTGGAACCAAACCCCGCCCTCTGAAAGTCACTGTTTTGAAACCCACAGCCTGAAGTAAAGCTGCCTTAGGAGAAACACTGCTGTGGGAAGTACGGTCCACTGAGCGCTGTCCTCTTCTTACTGCAGACTTTGTCTTATCATGATACAATATTTAATTTATCTGTAGTCTGTTCATCACTATTCACATGGTGTCTCCTGTCCCACTCCCCCTCGGGAGTGCCCGTCTAGATCGAACGGAGGAACCCGGGTGAACGGAGGAACCTGCATTCTGGAATCTGAGGACTGGACGGTCTGTGATCTTGGCCCGTCTGCTGAGGGATCCTTCGGCCCTGGGTCTCTATAGCCTGTCCGTCCATGGGAGTGGATCTCTCCTTCTGTGGTTCTCCCCAAGGTTTCTCTTTTCTCCTGCCGGGTTTTTGAGTTTTTCCTTGCCGTGCTGGAGAGTCTAAGGACGGGGGACGCCCACGCCGCTCGTCGCTACCTCCTATTGGACATTATATTTGCCTGGATTCACCTGAACTTTTAATTGTCATATTTATTGCTCTGTTTTATTGCCTTAATGTTTGGTGCAGCTGTGAGGCCACTTCTGTTGTGATATTGGGCTATACAAAACCATTAAACTTGAAACTTGAAATCAGAATAAGTTGTACAATATTTCAGCGCTGAGCAGTTCCTCCAAAACTAGGCTAATTCTACCCACACTGGTCGGGTGAGTCTCGGCTGGGAGCTTTTATTTCTACGTCTTGCTCCTGCGTTTCCACCGGCTGCTGGCGCGGAGCCGCCGGGAGTCAAAGCGCCTTGCTCAAAGACACCTCCAGTCGCGTCTCGCTGTGAAAGCCACTGAGGCCCTCCTGACGCTCTGACGCTGACAGCTTTTTGGAAAAATAAAAGCCCAAAACTCAAGTCTCGGCGGTGTCAGTGAGAACAGCTGGTCCCGATGGCAGCGCTGAGATGCCCCACTTATTTTGATGTCAGTGAATGCATCTGTGTTTTCAGTTTGACACGTTCCTCAGTTTTCTCCCGTTACAGAAGTGTGACCTCACGGCTGGAGCCACATGTGAAATGAGCTGTGAGCGTCACTGTGGGACAGGACGGACACAGAGGAACAGGTGTGAAGGACGAGGCTTCAGTGTTTTTATCTCACAAACCTCCCTCATAGAAGCAACACTTTTACATTCCTATATAAGCACAGATTTTAGGTTTTCCTTTTGTTCATGATCATTCACAATATGCACATATTTTAGGCGAGACTCTGCAGGTGAATAGGGGGAAAAATGTATTTAGAGATTTCAAATTGAAACCTTTACTGAACATTACTGATATAAATATGACAAACAAATGTATTGCAAGTTGTCAATAAAAAAAACTGACCAAAATTGCATTTATTTTCAGCGACGAAATGTAAATAATGGATAGACGCCGATTTAAACGTATGGTTTTATTTTATTGACATATTAGTAACAAAGACTTTTTCCGAGGGGATTTTGGATCTTGTTAAAGAGCGGGTATTCTGCTTTTTTCAGTCACACAGCACCAGTCTATATCACACTACAATGATGACCAAACCTTCTGTTGGTCTGTAAATGCAGTAAATTAGAATAACTGCCTTGTATAAAATGTCTCTCTCAAAATGGCTGTAGTGAATGTCTTGAAATAGGCCTCTGTCTCTTTAAGAACCTCTGAGCCTTTAGACACGCCCCCTCCACACGCTGTCTGTGGCATCAGTGGGGAGGGGGTTCTGCTGAGGAGCAGTGGTTGGTTACTCGGCTGGTGACGAAAGCTCGGAGGCGTCTCCAGGAGGTGGGGGCGTTCCTAGGAGGACTCAGGCAAACCTATCCCTAAAATGGCCGCCATCAGAGTTTTTACAGATTACTCAAAAATACGTGAATGTGCCAAGGCAACACTTCAGGCATGTTTTTAATGAGGGAATGACAGAATAACATGATGTAAAGCTTGAAAAAGTCAATTTTGCATAATACCCCCCCTTTAAAATCTGTACAAATAAATGTTATGCCTTGTTTGTCCAAAGCTGAATGAATCAGGCTTAGATGTATATATATAAAAAAAATCCCTCTGAAGAAAACTTTAAAATCTTGTTAAGCCCAAGAAAGTTTGGTGTGCCCATAGGGGCTACTATGGGCCATATGCACAGTGACCCCACGTGATTTCCGCCTGGACAGTCAGCCAGACGCTGTCCTTCCTGTCCGTTATCTCTTCCCATTAAAAATGAGCAGGTCCCACAGATATGAAGCTTAAGATTTGGTAAAGGACAGCGAGTAAAAGTTAAGATGTGACGGAGCAGGTTAGAAAATATTACATGAGACGTAACGACTTCACTGGAGGAAACTTCCGTGTTCATAACGGTGGATGTTTTTGTCTTGAGGCTAAAAACACTAAACAAAACTAAATAAAAAATAAAACTAGCGCAAAGTTTTGAACGAGCCTGCGCAAAAAAGTATGTAGATTTTTTCATCAGTTTTTGGATGCATTGATTTATTGCAGGAAACTGAGCTAAACACAATCAAGCATGTGGTTTAAATTAATGGTTTAAAACCATAGACTGTAAAAAATAATGGACGTCTTCTGCTCACTCCTCCCCGTTTGCCATAATGACCACGTCCTTCCCTTTAAAGGTCATAGATGCAAGTTGGTCATTTTATGCTCCCTTCTGCCACCTCTTACATGTAACTGCAGTCTCTATATTAAAGGGATAGTTCAGGATTTTTGACATAGGGCCTTATTTCCTGGTTATCCAGAGTGTTGATTTCTAAGATGTTTTTTTTTTTGTTATGCATGCAGTTCTTATGTTTGAAAAGCTTAGTGGTGCTAGGCTAGCGCATGTCTACGGTATCAGCTAGCCTTCATCAAAAACAGTCTGACCCGCTCCACAGAGCACCTGAGGCAAATCACTTATAACACCAGACTAACCATATAAATGTCTGTGTCGGCGGAGTGATCTGCTAGAAAATAGTCCCTCAAAATGCGATCATTCATGTGATGCAAGGTCAGTTATATTCCAAAAATTATTCGACACAGACATTTATATGGTTAGTCTGGTGTTTAGTGAAAAAAGACTTCACAAAACTAGACAGTGACAGAACTCTCCTTGCATTCCTGAGAACTGCAATCACATAAGCAACCTTGAGCTTTTTTTTTTTCTTCTTTTTTTTTCCAATTTTCTTCAATTTACTTTTTTTCTTATTGTTTTTTTTATTGTTTTTTGTGCTCATGTCAGGAAGAAATATTTACGTTGCAAGTCATATGGTCTACACACAACATGTTCTTGTTTTTTCCCCCCTTTTTCACCCATTCCCTCCACCCTGTTCGATTCAGAAAACTGAAAGTAAAATAGTTACATCACAGCTATGGCAACAACACTATATAGACAGATTGAGAAATAATAATAATTTAAAAAAAATGTATATGTAGATAAGTAAATTTACTGGGGTAAGTTTGGGAAACATTGGAAAAAGTGTGAAATTTAATGTGAAAATTTAGGGCAGATTGGGGTAAAAATTGGGGAATGTAACGTGAGAAAATGTGAAGATATGTAGGGGGGAAAATTAAATAAATAAAATAAATAAATCAGGGAAAAGTGCTGAATCATCATAAATGTTCCTCTAGATCATGATTTCACTTTATATCGTCTCAAGAGTCAACCCTCTTTGTAACGCTTTCCCCCAACCACTAAAAGCAGCCTCTCAAACTTCGTCACACATTTGTCTTTCAGCTTACACAGTATTTAAGTAGAATCTCGGTGAGTATCTCTTGGCCCGGCTGCCGTGGAGGAGATGTATTGAGCGCGGACACTGACTTATGGCGACTAAAATGAGGCATCATGAGGAATCAATCCAGATCGAACTCCATAAATCACCCGGAGATCCTCGGCTTCAGCACCGGACAGCTCCTCCGCTCAAGGCCGTATTTCATCTGAGGAGCTTCAGCACCGGACAGCTCCAGACGTTTAGCCTCTGCTGTTTTGCTGTAGTGAATCAAAACCTCTCTTACAGCGGGCACCGGCGAGTAAATGTGAGGAATTCTATCCTTTTTCAATAGAGCTGCATGATGTAATTGTGATTTCTTATGGGATTTATCTTTTAAAATCAGCTCACAAACAGCATTAACATGTGAGAGAAAACTGAAATATGAACTGCTTAACTAATACAAGAATCCCATGCCTTTAAGAACATGTTTGTAGAGCCTAATCTACAGGGTTAGCAGAATGCACACATGCAGTTTTGAGAAGAATACTTTGAAAATGTATAAGTAAGAGAATACTGAATACTTGTGGTGGGACTTGATTGAAAGTTTAGCCCTTTTCTTTCGTAATAATACCAGGACTAGTTCGAAATCCGCGCAGTAATCTTCACTTGACTGTGCGGATGCCAAACTACTCCTGGTATTATTACGCCTTACAATATAGTTCCCCCTTTTTATCCGCTTAGAAAATCCACATTGTTTAATTTTGTGTAATTATACTTTGTAGTGGAACACTTCACGTAACCATATTTAAATAGGGAAAACGTGGAAGAGCTTGGTAGCTTCTATCTTGACCTGTTTTGGAGCTATAGAGGAGAGAGGGAGAGGCTAAATGCTAACGCCGTCTGCGCTGTGTTTACGTGACTGAAGGCACGGGGGAAGACCAGACAGGTCCTAAAGAACTCGTCAAAGCTAAGGTAAGAACATATCTCAGTATGTAAAAACGGTGGCCTATTCCTTTAAGTGGCGCTAGGCTAGTGCATTTCTATGGTATCAGCTAGCCTGCATTAAAAACAGTGTGACCCGCTCCACAGAGCACCTGAGGCAAATCACTGATAACACCAGACTAACCAAATAAATGTCTGTGTCGATAATAATAATATTTTTTGGAATATAACTGACCTGCATCACATGAATGATCGCATTTTGAGGGACTATTTTCTTGCTGCTCAAATATAAGGTCTTTTAAAAGCAAAATGGTTAAAATTATTCTATCGACACAGACGTTTATATCGTTAGTTTGCCGTTATAAGTGATTTGTCTCAGGTGCTCTGTGGAGCGGGTCAGAGTGAGTCATGCTGATATCGTAGAAATGCACTAGCCTTTCTAGCGCCACGAAACTCTTCAAATATAAAAACTGCATGAATTACAAACATTTTTGTAATTCTGGATAACTAGGAAATGAGGCCCTATGTCAAAAATCCTGAAATATCCCTTCAATATAGAGACTGCAGTTACATGTAAGAGGTGGCAGAAGGGAGCATAAAATGACCAACTTGCATCTATGACCTTTAAAGGGAAAGACGTGGTTGTTTCATTTGCTTCCCCATTTTTTTCTTATTTTTGGCCCGATTTTTTTTTTAATTTTGTAATTTTTTCGCCTTCATTTTTGCTCATTTATTATTACTAGTATTTTCCTATTTCCCCCCATTTTCCCCAATTTTTCGCACATTTCTTGACATTGGAGATCAACCCGATAGTTTTGCGTAACCTCCACATTATTCTGTTTTCTGGTTCTTGACGACACATATTTCCCTGTATGTATCGGAAAAGTTGCTCCGGTATTGGCATCAAAAACCAAGTATCGTTAAAGTATGTCAAAGTACCCACCTCTTACATAATATGATCCCAGGAACGCAGGACTTCCTGTCGTCTGAAAACCCATTTGCAGCCGGGTCCAGAATTTGAATAAACCGAATTACGTTCGACTCCTTAACTCGAGTTGTCATGTTATTTCTCTCTTTGCGCCTTTCCACTTCCCACAAAGCGTCCACACTTGTTTTGTTGTGTTCGGTACAAATGAAAAGCACCAGTCACAGCCACAGAAACCAGAGCAAAGTCATTATTGAGGCTATTATGAAACGGAGAGCAAATCCGCAGCAGCGCCCGGGCCCACCACCTGCTCCATTTGCGGGACCGGAGCTAAATGAATTAAGTCCTGATGCTTTAAAAGCTTTTCTTTGGGCTCGTATTGAAAGTAAATGTGGGTCTAATGGTTTAGTGTCTGAGTTTAGAGGGAGAGCGAGCCGGAGGGATGAGCAGTCGGTAAATGGATTCGAGAAGAGACAGAGAAAGATGGCATTCGCAAATTATACACGAATAAATGAGTTTGTATTCAGAGCTGCGGGTCAGAGCGTCCATAATGGCACTTTACTATCGATTCTTCACTGATTAAATCTTTTACAGGTGTCACAGGCTCATGGCCCGTGACAAAACGAGAGCAGACAGAGATGAGGTCTGGCTCCACTCACGTTAACGACAACAACCCGCCCACGCAGTGAGTGAGAGAAGGAGCCACTCAATCTCCATCCGCTCTGAAGGGTCCAAATGTTTACATGGGGACCATTTCTGCCCCAAAATGTGAGCTGTGTCATGGTCAAAGTTTACTTATATAGAGCATTTAACCTCATCCACCTGAATCGAGCACTTTTTTTTTTTTTTCAGTTTGGCTTTAACCAAATCTAGAGCCAAAATGGCGAGATGAAATACAACATAAAAAGTGACGAAAAAGTGGCTACAATGTGATGAAAAATCGTGTCTTATGCGTGATGACAACAAGGCAACAACACAAGGAAAAAGATCCATTTACATCAGTTTTGTTGGTCTTAGCTTTCAAATGAGGCGTTACACTGGCTCCTTAGAATACATGAGCCCGTATAGGACCTGCAGTTATGGTGACACAAGGGGGCGCTGTTCCAACAGACTGAGAAGTGAAGAAGGAAGTCACGGAGATTCTGCTTCAGACAGAACTTTATACATGTGCTGTAAATTCTGTAGTAAAGTAGTGAATAAATGAGTAAATGAAACATAAAATGTGAGTCGTGTGACAGATGTGGACAGGACTGTGGTAGATCTACTTGTACTTTGGAGAAAATAGTTACTATAGTAACTGTTGAAGAAATGAACCTCATGAGCTTCTTCTGTAACATCTGTCCACATCAGTCCTGCTGCACCACCACTCAGATAAATAATTAACCAACATTTTAATTAGATACAGGATTTTTCATAATCATTATGAAGGAATACTTGAATTTCAATCTTTTATTGATACATCCATCAGAAGTGTAATGTTCTAAAGCAGAAGCTCCATGACTTCCTTCTTCACTTCTCAGTCTGTGACTGAAGCACAATGAGGCCTCAGCCTTTTTACTGGAAACAAAGAGCTCACTATGTTAGCATCATGTTACTGTCACTCATGGTGTCTGACCTAAAGTCTAACTCTGAAGCCAATCAAATCACTGAGACCCAGATCTGAGACAAAAAATAATAAAACCCAGGGCTTAAGAGGTTGAGTGGATTGTTTTAAACTATCTTATTATTAACTTTTCGATCAGCAAAAATCTATCGGCCACCCCTTTCTGCCGCATGGATGGATTGGTTTAAGTTTGCCGTAAGACCTCAGGGAAAGAGGAGGCGGAGTGACAGACAGCGCCTCAGGTAAATCCTCCTCTAATCAGCTGCTAAAGACGTGATCGATCAGCCTTTAGGGAACAGCTCTCACACACAGGTCATCGACAGATCTCTAATTTACGCTGTAAATCTGCGAAGACTCCGACTCCCATGAGCCTTCGCTGCAGGGGCCGTGGGTACGCGACCTCTGCGACTGACCCGCCTGTGATACGGGGAGGGGGGCGAGTGGGATCAGATGAAGAAAAATAAAGGCAATAAGGTTCAGGAGACGAGGCCAAAGGGACCACAGTTATATCCCGCGGCTTTCCCCCGCTCTCCGCTGTTCCCTGGCCTCCCCGCCTGCCGCTCTGAACTCTGGGTAATGGACTTTTTTAATGACTTCCACATTTCCTCATGTTTCCATCGCAGGTATTTGCTTCTCGAGCTTCATTGGAGACGCCTCGCTGCTAGAGAACGAGAGGGAGGTATTCGAACGGCGCATTTCAATCACTTTTATGAGACAGAAAGAGGCGGAAAGCAAAGGCCAAAGACAAACAAAGCTGCTGAAGTTTCCTGCTGTGTGTTTTCACGTGAAGCAGGAGTTTTCGAGAGGGCAAGACGTGGCTCAGCACCGTTCGTCTAATGATAAAAGTCTCTGTAAAAGTGTGAAAGAAAAACAACGTTAACCCCCACCTGAACGAAGCACATTTTCTCCAGTTTGGCTTAAAAGCATCTTGAAAAAAGCATCAACATAGCAAAGAAAGCGATGATGGAAATGTCGAGAAGCTTTAGATTTGGGCAAAGCCGAACTGGAGAAAATGTTCTCGGTTCAGATTGGGAGGAAGAGGTTCATTGATTGTAGAATTTTTTTAAGAATCATTGTTTTTCCAAGTCAAATCTATGTTTATTATCTCATTGTCCACCAATTACTTAAACTATGATCACACTAAAGCCTAAGGAATCTGCTGATATTTACTCAGACACATCGCAGCAAAAGTCAAAATTAGAATCTCATTTCACCGTTAAGATAATCGGAGTTGAGATAGAATTGCTGATTTTCACCGGTTTGTATCAACATTGAACACGCACATTTTAGAAAATTGGAGATGTGCATTATTGAGATTTTGCTATTTAAAACAATACAAAGTAACTTGTTAACCTTAGCAAATCCTTTCCGTAGTCCCTCTGGGGGGTAATACAAGTGTTAATTGGATAAATGGGGTTCTTTCATCTCCCCCTGGTGTCTCTGGCCAGAAAACCATGGATTTCGAACCATGTTGAGCTTGGTAGCTTCTATCTTGACCTGTTTTGGAGCTATAGAGGAGAGAGGGAGAGGCTAAATGCTAACGCCGTCTGCGCTGTGTTTACGTGACTGAAGGCACGGGGGAAGATCAGACAGGTCCTAAAGAACTCGTCAAAGCTAAGGTAAGAACATATCTCAGTATGTAAAAACGGTGGCCTATTCACTTATTATTGAATGGCCATTCATCATATGCTACTGGTTCACTGTATATATCCGCACTATTATGTTTGTACCTTACCTATACTACAAACATACATGGCACCACTTAATCCTGAATCTAGTCTCCTGTCCACTCCCTCCTTGAGCCAAAACTAGATCTTCTGGTCACTCGCTTTACATTAACATCTGCATCTGTGTTACCTTGTTGCATAGACTGATACAGGTGCTGCTCGTGTACCTGGTAGTCCTTATTATACCTTTATTACACAGGTGCTACACGTGCGTGTTCCGATTGGTCAACAGTGTCATGTGACCACTGTCCGCACAACACAGCTCATTGCTGCAGGCCACGAGTCGGTCTCCTGAACTTGTTTATTCTGTCAAATGGAAATAAAAGTCGGCGATGTTCTTTCATAAGAAAAGGAGGTGGCCATCAGCCCTGAGACGGAGGAGACAGAGGGGAGAAGAAAATGTTTGTCATTGAAGTGTATGTAGAAAAGGTGACTCTTGTGAACTTTTAGTGGTATAACGTTGTGCTGTTTGCTGTGGTCTTTGCGGGGCTCACTGTGGCCACGGAATTAGTTCGGAATCTGTGCCGCTGTTTTGACAGAGAATTGAAAAGGGAGGAGATACGGCGTTTTTCTGTCTATATTTCACTCTGCTGCTTTCTGTGTGTTCACTTTGGGGACGGTATAATCACTCACACTTCTCCTGTACGTCCGAAATCAGGCTTTAAGCTTAAACCTATTTGATTTCTGCCGCCCACATTGCACGAGTCTACTTGTTGACTAAGTATTAGAGCAAAATCCGGCAAAAAAAGTGGAACAAAAGAACTGGATTGACTGTATACCGTTTAAACAAAGACACGATGCTTACACGATCTCTCTCTAAAGCCCCATGTGCTCAGACTGCCCTACATTATAAATAAAGCCACATTATTACGGGCGTGTGTTCACAATTCCATGTACTGTACTAAAACATCATTATCTGCCTGTCTGCACACGTGTATAATGTCCTTTGAAGAGACTCTATGGGCATCATCTGGCTCACTCTTTATCTAGGCCGGGCTTAAGCCGTGTAACATAAGTGAGCAGACATGTTTGAAACGTTTTCCCCCTAGTTTTAATCAAGACATCACGTGTTACATTGAATCCTGTCTCACTCATGTACAAAGCACCAGATTTTTCCCTCGGGCATCGGATTGGGAAGTTATGGTGCTCTTAAGCTTAGATGTGCTTTTTAGTTACTTATATTCATGCTTTTTTTTTATTTTAGACACAGGTTTAGTCGTCATTTACTGCTTTTAATTCAGTCTCATGAGCAAAAATACCAACTTGTTTTGTTTTTTTGGACAACACAGAGCAGAGGTGTGTCCGTGCTTCTTCATTAAACGTGCTCCATATAAAGACATGGATCCCCTTTCCTGTGCTTTCATGGACATTTCCCATCAAGGTTTAGCTGCTTTTTTTTTTTTGTTCTTTTCCTATTTTCACAGCAACATTGTTTAATACTTACTGAATACATGCTTTTTCTCTTTAATTCGGCGCAAAATAAAGTTACTAGCTTATCTAAAAAGGAACATGACACTTGAATGATGGGGTTTTATGGGTTTTATGCAACACCCTCCATTCTGATTAACTCCTCTCTCCAACTCTCTCCTCTCTGGACGGACACTAACGTTATGGGAAGAAGAAAATGCCTAAATATATTTGGTTCTCGGATTGAAGACTTTATCAGGATGTTTCTCAGTCGTCCTTGGATCAATTTTGACCATTTAAAAACTCAGAGAAATGTTAAAATCTCAACTGTTTCGATCTTTCCATGTGAAGCCGCTCTGCTTTGTCAAACGTGCTCCAGAGAGCGAGAGAGAAGAGTTGGCTTTACAACTGTTCACTACGGTACACCACGCCCCCTCAGACAAAAAAAAAAAGAAAAGAGACGCAATAATATATATGAACACACACATCATAGAGCTCCCAAGGTGTATTAGAGTGTCTAGTTTCATAATTAATTATTGTAAAAAACCTATGACATTTCGAAATGATTAAAAAGTGACTGAAACTAAAAATATTTTTGTCCAAAAGACTAAAACTAAAGGAGCTAAAGGAACAACACTGGTGCAGATGTGTCATTGACCAAAACCAGAGTCTTGAGTCTCTGACACCTAGTAGTTCTTTAAAGATTACAGATCTGTTAAAGGAATAGGCCACCGTTTTTACATACTGAGATATGTTCTTACCTGAGCTGTGACGAGTTCTTTAGGACCTGTCTGATCTTCCCCCGTGCCTTCAGTCACGTAAACACAGCGCAGACGGCGTTAGCATTTAGCCTCTCCCTCTCTCCTCTATAGCTCCAAAACAGGTCAAGATAGAAGCTACCAAGCTCTTCCACGTTTTCCCTATTTAAATATGGTTACGTGAAGTGTTCCACTACAAAGTATAATTACACAAAATTAAACAATGTGGATTTTCTAAGCGGATAAAAGGGGGAACTATATTGTAAGGTGTAGTAATACCAGGAGTAGTTTGGCATCCGCACAGTAAAGTGAAGATTACTGCGCGGATTTCGAACTACTCCTGTTATTATTACGTGATTGAAGTCACGGGTGAAAAGAACTCGTCAAAGCGAAGGTAAGAACATATCTCAGTATGTAAAAACGGTGGCCTGTTCCTTTAATAATATGATCTGGATTTAACTGAAGAAATGAAATAAATAATTTCTATTGTTTGCACTTCTAAAATGAATATTAAACTTGCTTCTCGATAAGTCACTGATCAAAACGCGAGGTCAAGTGTGGCTGTACGCTGCAGATCTGACGAGGCTTATGGCGTATCCGAAACGAGGCTTATCTTAAAAGTGATTTTATCTTCAGACGAAATGTTAATTACAAACTAAAGACGTTTGTTTCGAGATGGACGGATAGACGTCGACTCACTCCAAGGCCACTGAATGAAAGGGAAGTATTAGCGCAGACGTTTGTTGGAGAAAGTAAACAATATCAAAGCTGTTCGGATTTATCTTCCCAGAGTCCACTCGCTGGAGAAAACCCCACTGAGACCTGTCTGATGCTGCATTGATGAATAAATAATGTGAGATTTATGAGGATATTCAGCTTAAGTTAGTGTTTAGCTAAAGCGTGTGAGCGAGACGGAACTCCCGCTGAAGCCGGATCAAATAAAGCGGCGGTAACCCACCAGAGGGGGCGCCACGTCCAACCCGGATGCATTATTGATTCGTATTTGCGTTTCAACATCTTTTTGTCCCAAACTTTTTTCCAACAGGACTTTAAAACGACACTTAAGGATTCTGCTCCTTCTCGGTTTGCTGGATTCGAGGGAGTTCGTCTCTAAATCGAAGAAAGGCTTGAGTGACCTATTTATCGTAATCCGTCATTCATGAAAAATTAATAGTCACATCTGCCTGCCGTCAAAAATACACATGAACTTCTTCCTTTCTGCGAGATATGAGTGATTCTG
The DNA here is from genome assembly GCF_951799975.1 of Gobius niger. Classification (NCBI taxonomy): domain Eukaryota; kingdom Metazoa; phylum Chordata; class Actinopteri; order Gobiiformes; family Gobiidae; genus Gobius; species Gobius niger. The sequence continues at coordinate 3,294,197 of NC_136871.1, read as the reverse complement.
CCGCACTGTATCTCCCTGCAGTACATGTCTACAGTCAGTCTCGATACCAGTACTTTAAAGGGATGTTTCAGGATTTTTGACATAGGGCCTCATTTCCTAGTTATCCAGAGTGTTGCTGATTTCTGGAGATATTTTTTTTTTGTAATTCATGCAGTTCTTATATTTGAAGAGTTGTGGCGCTAGGCTAGTGCAAGGCTAGTGCATGTCTATGGTATCAGCTAGCCTGCATTAAAAACAGTGTGACCCGCTCCACAGAACACCTGAGGCAAATCACTTTGCAAAAAGTAATTAACTAGATCAGTATAAACATCTCAATTCGAGCACAATAATTCAAATTTTAGCTGTTTTGACTAGTTAAGAAGTTCTTGGACATTTGTCCTAGATTATTTCACTTGTTCTGAGATGTTTCTGACTCGTTTCGATACATTTCGTCCTTATTTCAGGACATTTTCTTTGCCAATGGGGAAAGAAAATTGTCTCATTGGCAATTTTATAATATTATATATTTAATTTCTTATTTCAAGCGAGATTTACCCTAGAACTGGTCTGAAATGTCCTCAAACAAGCAAAGTAAACTTGGTCCGATCAGGAAAAGTGTCTAAATGAGTGAAAACCGCTCAAAACAAGATACATTTGCTCAATTCAAGTCATTTAAGCCAATGCTTGATATTCACTTTTTGCAGTGTATAACGCCAGACTAACCATATAAATGTGTCCGGGTCTCATCATGAGTAATAGGAGCATTAGCCTTTATAATTCTTAAAAAAACAAATAAAAAAAACATATGGCAAAAATAAAATGTATAAAATTAAGAACAAATAATGGCACTATTGTGAAATAGGACACACATGCCATAATAAAATATTACATTATATGCTAATAAAGATATATATATATTTTTAGCTACAAGATCTGGCGACCCCCCAAATCTGTCTTGCGACCCCCTTGGGGTCCCGACCCCCAGGTTGAGAACCACTGGCTTATACAACCACGAAGCTGACGCTGCTCAAATATAAGTTATTTTAAATGCAAATGGTTAAAATGACTCTATGGACACAGACATTTATATGGTTAGTCTGGTGTTTTAAGTGATTTGCCTCAGGTGCTCTGTGGAGCGGGTCACACTGTTTTTAATGCAGGCTAGCTGATACCATAGAAATGCGCTAGCCTTGCATTAGCCTAGCGCCACGAAACTCTTCAAACATAAGAACTGCAAGAATTATTTAAAAAAATACATCCAGAAATCAGCAACACTCTGGATAACGAGGAAATGAGGCCCTATGTCAACAATCCTGAAATATCCCTTTAACAATACTTTTTCGATAAAAATACCTCAACGATGATTATTCAGTATCTATACGGAAATATTTGTTATCTAGAACCAGAAAACAGATCAATAATGTTTGGAAGATCTGCAAATTTAAAATTCATTTCCAGCGTCAAGAAATGGGGAATCATTTTAGGGGGAAAATGTATAAAAAATGAGGGGAAATGGGAAAATATTAGTAATAAATTATGAGCAAAATGCAAAGCGGAAAAACGGGGGAAAACTTTGAAAAGAGCTGAAACAACCAAGTCACTTCCTTTAATGCCGTCCCTGAACCAACAGCATTTGTACTACTTTATACTTTGATACTCATAGACGATATATTTGAAGAACACCCTCTTCAATTAACATGCTCGTCCAATAAATTACATAAATTGTTCACGAATAATTACTTGCATAGCAGCTTTCAGGCATTTCAAGTAAGTTTGACCCATCCTTCAACCAGCGCCTCGGGGAAAACCGCCCGGGGCCCGATCTCAGGTCATGAACCGGGATCTGGACCAGGGGCTGATTCAGTGACTCACAGGGAGAGGATTCAAACCTTCCTACTGTGATAAAAGCACTGACCGCTGCACCGCTGTTCCTCCAACTTCATCACATATTCATTCAGACTGAAGCGCATTATCAATTATTTGCATAAACATTGTTATTCACATTTTGCTCAAAGCTTTTTCTTATTAACAAATGAATGTTTTCTGCCTTAATCAGACCCAGTCATGGAGACGGCATTCACAGAACTCAACTTAAATTGAAAAACACATTGCTTTCGGGGTCAGGGGTCAGTTATTAACCCACTCTGTGTGACGTGTGAGGGAGTGCGGTGATCAGAGGGACGGCCATGGGCTCTGCAAATAATCTACACTTTTGTTCAAATTGACTGCTTGAAATTATTTAGCCTTAAAGAGACGAGATGCAAGTTGGTCACTTTATACTCACTGCTGCCACCTCAGGTCTTACGCGTAACTGCGTAAAGCGTGTGCATGACGGCAATGCGGACCCGAAGTGACACCTTTTTAAGTAACAGTGCAGGATTTTAGAGGCAGTTGTGGTGAACAGGTCTGAGCTCATTGTACACATTAGGACATGGAGGAACATGTAGGGGGAGGAAAATACTTAATTTTAAACTCCATATAGTCCCTTTAATGCTGTCCCTGGACCAACAGCATCAAAACTTGGATCCAAAGAAACATATATATTTTTTCAGTTCCTGCTATCGATAAGAGGAGAAGAAGATACTTGGTTTTAACATTTTTAAACTCTGTGTAGCCCCTTTAAGTAATAATGATTTGTAATTTTAAGTTGTAAAACATTGCTAGTTATTTGCAATAGAGTGAATTATTTTTATTGAGGGGCCCCCACAGGATCCTTTACTTTGGAAGTGAATAATAGTTGTGTGAAGATCTATCAATCTTCCCCTCCCCTCGTATCAAAACATCAATACTTACTTTATGAATTTCATTTTCACATTTCAGTATATAGTACATACTTATTGGGCCTTTCTGAAGTTTGCTTCTTCTCCTCATGTCTGTGTAGGTTTCCCCTACCACTAAAACATGTACAATAGGCCAGGATGAATGATGTGTGTGTGAATGAATTATGAAGGACTGTTGATGTGTGCGGTCAGTCTCTGTCAGTCTCCCCCAGGGGAAACTGAAGCTACATACCGTAAACTGTCTAATATAGGCCGGGGCCTTTATTGGAACCAGGCCACAATTAGAGACAGGCCTTTATTTCTATTTGAGCAAAAAAACAGTAGAATGAAGAAAAGCAAACTTTGTGTCCATTTGCACCTAAAATATTAGGTTCATTTATTAATTAACATTTCAAACCCTCTCCCAGCGGCTGGAACATTGACGCCTTTTATTTTGTCGGGACAACAGGAAGTGTTTCGTTGCTGTTAGCGGAGCTTTGACATCAATGTCACTGCAGGTTTCTGTTTCGTTTTTACCGCAGACTTGGTTTATTTGTTGTTATCTCGTGTAAAAGGCGAGTTTAGACGGAGCGTTTGTGTTTGTGATCGATCATGAGACTGACCCGAGAGAAGACGAGACGCTCGCGCTGATGGGAGGAGTTATTTTGAGGCGTGGGACTGACCTGCACACGGAGCAGCTGGACGTGCTTTGAAGACGCGATGGAGACTTTATTAAAACCCTGGAGGGTCACACAACTCTCCCTCTGTTTCCACAAATAATCACAGGAGGTTTGAAAAGTGGCTAAATCTGTGTCAAAGTTACGCTCGGATCAGCTCCTCCGCAGCGTCCCCATCGGCCCGGGTTCCCGTTTGTTTACTTCCTGCACGTGAGTTTTCATTTACACGAGTATGAGACAAATTCCTAACATGGGGAATATTTCTACCACTAGTTTCTAATAAAAGCCCCGGCCTGTTTTAGAGACCGGCTTTAATTTGCCTCCGCCAGCCGCGAACCCGGACCCGGCCGCTAATGGAATACAGGCCAGTATTAGATAATTTACGGTAGGTAACTTACCACCACAAAGTATGGAGTGATTTTGTCCCATGTAAAGCACTTTGTGACTGTTGTGAAAGGTGCTATACAAATAAAGTCCTTTCCTTTCTTGAGCAGCATGAGATATTATCGCCCATTTCTCTAGTTTTGGGAGTAGACATCAGATCAAAATCAGAATAGCCCAATTATTATTTGGTTTTGGATGAAAAAAAAACAAAGATTTGTCCGCTATCGTGCTGTGAGGAGCTTCTAAATCAAAACAAATCACGCTAGCATCTTGTTCTAAACATACAAATCATGAGAGGCATGTTCTGTTTGCAGCCCTGGAAGGACCCAACAATCCCAGCTCAACAAACACCAACAAATTCAACCTGCACCTTCCTCCCCATCAGCTCCGCCAAAAACGAAGGATTTAACCACTGTATTTCCTAATAGCCTGTGTCACGTACTACGACAATCACCGCGTACTAATGATTTGTTTACAGCCTCACCAATCAAAAACTGTCAAAACATGAGCAGGAAATGTCAGCGAGATGCGGCAAAATCCGAAACAAAGTAATTCTTGAGTGAAGACAAAAGGAGCTCTGGGGATTTACGGCGAGCGCGCTCCTGTCAGACGCCTGCGTGACGCACAGAGAATAAAAGGCACTGTATACAGACACTTACAGCCTCGTTATTGCTGTCGCCAAACTCAAACTCAGCGCAGTTTATAGCTTTCTAGGGGCCCGAGGCGAGATGATGTTTTCGGGTCAACGGCGCACGCTGCAGGTGAATACGAAAAAATAGATTCATGCATTTAGAGAAATACATTTGGAACTTTAAAGGGACTATACGGAGTTTCAAAATGTTACAATTATGTATTTTCCTCCCCCTATATGAGCCCATATCTGTTCACCACAACTGTCTTTTGGTGGCAGTAGTGAGTATAAAATAGCGAACTTGCATCTAGCCCCTTTAAAGAGGGGGTATTATGCTTTTTTCAATCACATAGCACCAGTCTATATCACACTACAATGATGACCAAACCTTCTGTTGGTCTGTAAATGCAGTAAATTAGAATAACTGCCTTGTATAAAATGTCTCTCTCAAAATGGCTGTAGTCTTGAAATAGGCCTCTGTCTCTTTAAGAACCTCTGAGCCTTTCCGACACGCCCCTCCACACGCTGTCTGTGGCATCAGTGGGGAGGGGGTTCTGCTGAGGAGCAGTGGTTGGTTACTCGGCTGGTGACAAAAGCTCGGAGGCGTCTCCAGGAGGTGGGGGCGTTCCTAGGAGGACTCAGGCAAACCTATCCCTAAAATGGCCGTCATCAGAGTTTTTACAGATTACTCAAAAATACGTGAATGTGCCAAGGCAACACTACAGCCATGTTTTTTTAATGAGGGAATGACATAATAACATGATGTAAAGCTTGAAAAAGTTGATTTTGCATAACACCCCCACTTTAAGACATTCTATGCATGAAAATGGACCAAATGCTTATGTTTTGGACGACCTGATATTGAAATAGAGCAGGGTGACCAGATTTCCCAACTTAACAATTGGGACACAATTTGGGAATAGGCCTCAGGGGTTCCAAATCTTGACCGTCTTTTCCGCTGCTGAAAGGTAAAACTCTTGAATTCTCATAACATGCATCAATGTGCTCGAGAGATTCAAGAATTTAAATTATCAATCGGTTTGTATTTGGTAATTGATATTCACATGGGCTAAAACATTCTTTACCAGTGTGTTATTTTGGTGACAATGTTGCCCCAAAACCGGGAAAACTGGGACAGATCGATGGTTTTAGAGAAATCTATTGGGACGTGGGACAAGTTTTGAGTCACTGGGACAAGTCCCGGGTAAACTGGGACATCTGGTCACCCTAAAACAGAGCCATGTTTGAATGTATTGTTTTATTTTGTTCATGTGTCACCAATATTTTTTTCAGAGGCTGCTTTGTATTTCTTGTATAGGTTTTTGAAAAGCCTGTCAATTATTAAACAGGGACTAGATGGAAGTTGTCCATTTTATACTCACTACTGCCACCTCAGGTCATACGTGTAACTGCAGCTTCTATATCAAGCTTGTGCATGACGGCACTTCAGACCCGAAGTAACAACTTATTGAGTGACAGTGCAGGATTTTAGTGGCAGTTGTGGTGAACAGGTCTGAGCTCATTCTACAAATTAGGACATGGCTGGAACATGTAGGGGGAGGAAAACACTTGGTTTTAACATTTTTCAACTCTGTATAGTCCTTTTAAAGTCACACCGTGTAACATTTTGGACCAACTGTTGACATCAGAACAAAACATGCTCCTAATGCTCAACACAAAAAATTCTATAACTGCACTGGGTAATCAAATAATGGATCTGGATGAGGACCTAGATAACCTCTTTAAATCTCAAATTCTACTGACTTTAGTCACATCTCCATGGAGACGAGCTGGAGACGCACCCACTCCCTGTAAAGTTACAGTCTTGTCTCTTGAGAGCTGAGCCGCTCACAGCAAAAGCACATGTTTGTTACCTTTTATATGAAAACATAAAACGATTTTTTTCTCATATGTATGTCAGTGACCTAAAGCAGAAGTTTCAAATTGATATCACCACTTCATTTTTCTCTATTCATCTGCTGTGAAAAGAGCCAATCATTTCAAAATCGACCACCACTTGCCGCGTCTCGCCATAATAACAACAACAACAAAGAAGCAGTCTCTTATCAGACATGTTTGCGCTTAACATATTCCTAAACCCTCCTTCTGTCGAGCGTTGCCCCGGACCACAGACAGATGCCCAGGCGTACGGGGGGTTAATGCAGAGACGGGAGCGGAGACGGAGCGCTCACTCAGACGTCAGCGGAGATTGAGACGCTTTGCTTTGACACGAGAGGCGCTCGGTGCAGAGGAGCGCCCGGCTCAGAGCGATGTGTGTCTGTGTGACGGAGAGAAAAGCGGAGCTGAGAGGAGGAGACGGCGCAGACTGAGAGAAGAGGGCAAAGCCTCACACCGGAACAGGCTGCGTGACAGACTGTACACAGGCACGAGCCGCCGTGTGGATTCAGACACTTCCTGCCAGTCCAAACGTCAAAACACAGGATGCATCTATTTCCAGTGTCAGGAGTGATTGGGGAATGCTTTTTTTTTCTGTTTGTTTGTTTAAAGGCATTCACATTAGCCTGGTCTTACCCTTGTCTGGGTCTGGAACTTCACAATTGAGCTGCGTTTTCAGGTGGGAGGGGTGAACTCCTTTTAAACGATTGGATCAGTTTTCAAACTACAACCAGCTAATCCGGTGTCACCCACAACACCCGCCTCCCCCGCTCGCTGTAGGGAAAAGATACTTGACCGGAGTTTACGGATGGCAAAGGCCAGGCTCCATTCACATAGGAATAGAGAAATGTTTAGCCTGTAGGGCTGCAACTAATGATCATTTTGATAATCGATTAACTACCGATCATTTTTACGATTAATCGATTAATCGCTTGACTGTGAAAGGTGCATAGAAATGGTATTTTTTTTTAAATGTTCATCATATAGAGCTAAAGTGGCGCCTCTTGAAAACATGTTGATGGAGTAAACTTAAAGTAAACATTTGTAGGAGGCTCTTTATGCTCGTTCTGCTTTCTGATTGGACGAGACAAAGCCAGATGTTTATGAAATTTACAATGTACAAAACACTGCAGACCCTAACTTTAAAAACAAAGTAGGTTTTCATCCAAAATACATAATTGTTATGTCTTTTTTGCTTTATTTTAGTCTGTGTTCACTAGAAAACAATAAATCGATTACTGAAATAGTTGACTATTTCTAACTATTTTAGTAATCGATTAGTTGTCGATTAATCGATTAGTTGTTTCAGCCCTATTAGCCTGACCGAAACATAGCATAATAAAGCAACACTGGTGTTGCAAGTAGACAGTGTGCAAGAGATTTTTTCTATTCTACGTTTGGTCTTTATGGGCCTTCTCTTACGCACCTGTTCCAAAACAAGAGATGTGCGAAGTAAACCGTCTAGAACAGAGGTGTCAAACTCATTTTGGGTCGCGGGCCACAGATAATAGAGAAAATGTTCCCAATAAATGAATAATAATAAGCTGTGATTTGGTCAAAGCCCCAACTTGACTGTAGCTTCATTAATACACTTGTACACTTACACTTGTATTGCACTTTACAAGCCTGTGTCACAAGTTCCTCAAAGTACGACATAGTCATTATTCATTCACTCCACACTCGGTGGTGGTAAGCTGTTATTGAAGCCACAGCCGTCCTGAGGCAGATTGTCCATTTACCACGTGGCTATAATGTGTTGTTCATATCCTGAGCACTTATAGTGTCCGTGCCCTCTGCTGGACACGTGTGGAACCCTTTCCTTTTTTTACATTTAAGGCCTCCTAGTGGCGAGAATGAGCATTCTGGTTATTCTGTAAAGTATCATAACACCGCACAGGAATGGGCTCGAGACTTACTTTTTTGACATACTCTGGGATTTATGCTCTACGGGGCAGGGCCGGATTAAATCATCTCGCGGGCTGGATCGTATGTTTGACACCCCTGGTCTAGAATATGGATGTAGCAGTTTAACAGTTGGTGCCCCTCTCCCCCCAGACCCTGAGTTTCTCTGCTCCCCTCCTGCAGCCACAGTGCACTTCAGCTCAAACATGTTTTCTCTCTTTGCGCCTTTCTTCCCCTCTTCCCTTCCTCACTCTCCACTGCGAGCACAGGCACCAGAGAACACTACATGATGCAAAAGTTTAGCCAGGACATTTGAACAGAAGTTTGCAGCAAACTTACTACGTTTACTAAGTCTCCTGGCGCGGCACAAAGATTCCTACGTTCATCATCGCTCAGCGTATAGGGAGTGGCAGCACTGTTTGTGGCCAATGGGCAAAATCACTCCACCAAAGCCACCATTTTTCCCCATACACTTACATACACTGCCTGAAAATTGCATCGATGTTCCAATGGACTGCCTTTGTCTTTGATTACAGCACACAATGGCTGCGGGACTGTTTCAGAAGTTGGGGGTCATAGTGTTGTTGAACCTAGACCTGACCAACTGCTCCAATCCCAGGTCAAAGCTACAGTTAAATCCAGGTGGCGACTTTATTTTAAAATCTCATCACTAACTTGCAGCTTTTACCCTGAATCCTTTCCTCATCTCAGTGAAAAATGCTCTGGAACGCCACAGTCCTCCTTTAATCACATAACAATAGCTGACGCATAATGTTTCTCACAGCTTTCTGAACATATCTTCACAAGTAGCAAGCTGATGCCAACTCGGCACACTTTCAGCTCGCCAGTAAAGCCTTGTGGTAAAAATGTTAGCCAGTACATAGGAAATCAATAGAATTTGCCATCAACACTCGCGCCTAAATATGTAAAACTGCCTGAAGTGCAGCTGCAATGCTCTGTGTCTAAGTCGAAGCGAGTCTGACATTTTTGGTCAAGATACGTTTGGTAAATGTGTGGTACCGGTGGGCAGGGCGGGGTCCATGGTGGTCTTCTCCCAGGAGTTGACCTGTTCCCAGGTGAATCCATTGGTGCCGAGTGACACACTGTATCCACAGCTGCTGTAGGACTCCTCGAACGTACAGCCTCCTGCAACAACAAGGGCACAGGTTTAGGTCACGGACAGAGCACGGAAACAACTCACGATACCAGATTTTTTAATTTGCTTTATCCTTCTTTAGCATATTGTAAACTCAGCCTCTAGTTATAAAGCTTTTGGAACAATTTTATCAGTTCACGCATCGATTACTGTAACACACATTATTTTGGTGTTAAGCAGTCCCCACTACATCGCCTTCAGCTGGTACAAAACGCAGCTGCTCGCCTTTTGACAAGCACATCCAGACGCTCCCACATCGCCCCCATCCCCTCCACCCCGGTTGGTTTCTCAGACAGTTTTGAAAGTGTCCCCGAGTCATCACTGAACTGCACTGCTCAAGTCCAGAAAAAAGTAAAGACTTACCTTTTCAGACAGGTCTATAACGCCTAATGCTGTATTTTGCCAGTGCTTTTACATTTTACTATAGAAATACACTTCGACTGATTGAAGTGACCCTGTAAGTTGTGAAACATACCAGGCTACAAATGTTAGGAAAGTTAGGACATTGTTGCTGAACCAAAGTTTTTGAAAAGGGTCTCAACTTATATAGATGCTACGCCTTCGCTACGGACTTCCCACCACTCATCTCCAAAAACTGCAATACATCCAGAACTCTGCTGCTCGCCGCCTCACCCACACCAGGTCCAGAGAACACATCACCCCCGTCCTCCAACAGCTCCACTGGCTCCCCGTTCAATATCATATTCAACACAAGCTCCTCCTCCTCACCTACAAACCCCTCCATAACCTGGCACCGCCCGACCTCACCGAGCTCCTGCAACAACACCAACCCCCCGCCGCCTCCACTCAGCCGCCTCCAACCGCCTCACTCTCTGGAACTCACTCCCACAGCCCATTAGAAACTCGGACTCACTACCAACCTTCAATTCAGTCCTCAAAACCCACCTGTTCAAACTAGCGTTTTCCTAAACCCCCTTTTTTGTTTTGTTTTATCCCCCATGTAAAGCGTCTTTGAGTGTCCAAAAAAGCGCTATACAAGTCTGATGTATTATTATTATTATTATTATTATTAACCATCACCTGCACGGCCCAAATACAGCATTTCTCCAACATGACTGGCACGAATATACAGTACATGCAGATCGTGTGCTTCTCATCCCCGAAAGCGCCGTGCGAGTCGATCCCCGTGAACCCGATGTGGCCACTTTCACCGTCGGACGCGGTAATTTTTATGGCTATTTCATGCTTTATTCCCGGGCTCATTTTCCGGCGCATTAGCCTCCACCGCTCGCCCCCGGGACAGTCGCGCGCTCGTCGCCGCACATATGTTTGACACACAACAGTTAAATGTGTTGTGAAGTGTGTAATGTGGCTGTCAGCGCGCACTTATACACCGCCGTTTGATACCGTCAGCGCCGTGAATGAGGCATTAGTTCAATTAGAGCGAGTCTGTGTGTAACGCGGAGCGGGAGCCGGGGGCAAAAACAAGCCGCGCATTTGTTTTAATTAGACTCTGGGACGCAACTGTTTTCAGCGCATGGATTTTGTAAAATAACGAGGGGATTTCAGTCTGTTTTTGTGCATCGTCTTCTTAATGAATACGACCAGTGTAAACAGGAAAGTGCAAAGATAGTTTGAGCGAGATTAAAGTTTGATCAAGAGGGAACGGCACTTTTCCTCCCAAATAGAACTTTCATTTCAAATATTTAAGAGTTTTTCTTTCTGAGATGTAAGTGTCTGTTGATAAAAGGAAGTCTCATTAAGCCTCTGTTAAAGGGATGATATGGAGTTTAAAAATGTTTAAAAGTATTTTCCTCCCCCGACATGTTCCATCCATGTCCTAATGTGTAGAATGAGACCAGACCTGTTCACCACAACTGCCTCTGAAATCCTGCAGTCACTCAGAAAGGTGTTAATTCGGGCCGAAGTGCCGTCATGCATGAGTTTAATATAGAGACTGCAGTTACGCAAAAGACCTGGGGTGGCAGTAGTGAGCATGAAATGACGAACTTGCATCTAGTCCCTTTAAAGCCACATTGCAGATTATATGCGGTACTAGAGATGCACCGATCCAGCTTTTTTGCTACCGATACCGGGGTTTGAGCGTCTGCCGATATCCGATATTTACCGATACCAAGAGACTTTCTTGTGTGAAAAAAAATGTAATTTAATTGACTCCATTGTGAGATCATTAAAGTCATGTTTTATTGTCACAATGTTTTTATTGTTTTCATGTTTGTATGTGTGACTTGATTGTGCAGCTGATAAACTGAATTTCCTTCGGGATTAATAAAGTATATCGTATCGTATTGTACGTTACAGATCAATTAGATAGATAGATAGATAGATAGATAGATAGATAGATAGATAGATAGATAGATAGATAGATAGATAGATAGATAGATAGATAGATAGATAGATAGATAGATAGATAGATAGATAGACCTTTATTGTCCCACAGGGGGAAATTTGTTTTCACAGCCGTCACAGAGACACACACAAAAGACACAGAAGACAAGCCAAAGACAGTAACAGCACACTACGCAAAAGAGAATATGCGGGGGGGGCGGGAATTACAGGTCGTTCAATGCGGCTATGGCGGAGGGGACAAAAATTATATCTACTGATAAACCCGTCATACGTCATCTCATACGATGATAGGATTGGCTATGGTTACGTGCAGACGCATGATAGCCTTTTTTCTTTTTTTCCGTATCGCCCAGTAAACGAGTATGGACGATCGTAAACCACACCTCTCCTACGAGCAAATGAATTGGTGTCCCCAGACTAAATATCACTTGTGGTTTTAGTCAGGTGTTAGCCAGGCTAGGTCTATAGCTCTCCAGTCAGAGAAGTTTTTATATTTGGGTAACTGGAGAAAATGCACTTGGTTAAGGTGGGGGTTGAGAGGTTAAATGGATGCATTCATAACCTGCACAATATCATAGAGGCGGCATCTCATCATAGAAGGGGGCGTGGCCTCGCAGAGGGGAAAAATAGAATCTTTAGAGAAACACAATTTTCCACTCCTTTTAGCCATTTTCCGGTGAAATATGAACTTATTTATCACATACAAATAAAGTCAAGTGTAAATCTGGCCCATATGGATATTTTCTCACAGCAGATTGTTCTGTAGAAGTGAAAAAACAGCAGTCGTAGCTCGCGCTAGCTAGCCGTTTGCATTAGCACGATGCTAACATGTAGAATTAATGTATTTATGGTCTGTTGAACCACTTTGCTCCTCTCCATGTCTTTGTATCTTTATTTAGTAGAAAACTATATTCATGACTCAGTGTTTGTTAAAGTAGTTAAAGTAGTAGTTTGAATAATTAGAGAAAGTTCAGATTTTTTGACCATATATGGACGATTCCAGCGATGCCGTCTGTATCTATAACACAGTAATTCATTTTTAAACACCAGCGAGGGCAGATGTGTACGCGTTCTTTAATCCAAATATTTCAAGCAAATTCAGATTTGTTTCTTCTGATCCAGTTGTTAACGTTCCTCCATGTGGGTGAACAATCTCCATATGAATATTTAATCGCATATTTCGCAGTATGGCTCAGATGGAGGATCGCGGATCAAGTTTCTCACAAATGAGCCGTACGTATCTGACGCTGGCCTGGTTTCCGTTCGCCGTACGGTTACGCGGCGTGTAATTGTGTTTGTGCGGAGGAGATGAAAAGAGCGGAGGGGAGGGGCCGCGCTCATTCAGGAACTAAACCAGGACTTTGGACCAAAAACAGTCCCGGATTCAACAGCAATCCTCTGATCATGACTTCAATGAGCCGTAGCTCTGCAGTGATGATCGTCGTGACGTGAGTGGTTTGGACTGGCAGACACAGCTGTAAGAAAACTATCTGTTCATTTGCTGAAGGGCCCACATCTGCACAAGGCGCCCCCAGGCTGAACGTCTAACCCCATGAGAGCAGTGAGGGAGTTCATCTGCAGATCAGAGTTGACATCTTTATTGCTTTTAATGCATATTAAAGTGTCAAAGGGATATTTCAGGATTTTTGACATAGGGCCTCATTTCGGTCGGGGGGCAAAGCTCTCGATTTACCGATCGATCTACGTTCCCACCCTCACCTATGGTCATGAGATTTGGGTCATGACCGAAAAGGACAAGATCGCGAATACAAGCGGCCGAAATGAGTTTCCTTCGCAGGGTGGCTGGGCGCACCCTTCGAGATCGGGTGAGGAGCTCAGTTACCCGAGAGGAGCTCGGAGTAGAGTGGCTGCTCCTTCACGTCGAAAGGAGCAGCTGAGGCGGCTCGGGCATCTGTTCCGGATGCCTCCTGGTCGCCTCCCGCGGGAAGTGTTCCAGGAATGTCCTAGTGGGACAAGGCCTGGTGGAAGGCCCAGGACACGGTGGTGGGACTATGTCTCCGAGCTGGCCTGGTGTCGCCTCGGGGTCAGAACAGCTGGAGGAGGTGTGTGTAGACCGGGAAGTCTGGGCATCTCTGCTGAGGCTGCTGCCCCCGCGACCCGGCCCCGGATAAAGCCGAAGAAAATGGATGGATGGATGGATGGAGGGCCTCATTTCCTAGTTATCCAGAGTGTTGCTGATTTCTGGAAATATTTTTTTTGTAATTCATGCAGTTCTTATGTTTGAAGAGCTTCGTGGCGCTAGGCTAGTGCAAGGCTAGTGCATTTCTATGGTATCAGCTAGCCTGCATTAAAAACAGTGTGACCCGCTCCACAGAGCACCTGAGGCAAATCACTTATAACACCAGACTAACCATATAAATGTCTGTGTCCATAGAATCATTTTAACCATTTTGCATTTAAAAGAACTTATATTTGAGCAGCATCAGCTCCGTGGTTGTATAAGCTACGCAGCGGCGGAGTGATCTGCTAGAAAATAGTCCCTCAAAATGATTCATGTGATGCAAGGTCAGTTATATTCCAAAAATTACTCTAGAAAGAAAAGAAAAGAAGAGAAAAAAGATCCCCGCGATCAGCTGTTGGCCTTTTCCCACAGAATTATGAAACTTTGAATATTTGAAAAGGTTCAGATCTAAAGCTTCTTAGTTTTCTCTGCCGTAGCTTAGCAAAGATGATTTTACACACAGTTAGGGAAAGCCCAGTCGGCTAGTTAGCAGGGTGACTTACGGCTTTTTTTTTTTTTTTTTTCACAGAACACGGGGGCAGGTGCTTCAAAAGTAAAATGAAATGAAAGATGTAAACTGATTGAGTAGATCATCAGGAAATGAGTGTGCCGTAAAAACAAAAATGAATAAAACATCATTGAATTAATCTTCCCCATAGGCGTAAGGCTGGGATTTTGAAGTAATTTGTCCACTGTCAACTGACTCTGTGCATAACTTTAAATTCTAACAACTCCGCCCAAGAACTGACTTCCTGTTTCGATCCAGCACGCCGAAATAAAAGCACACAGTTCGTCTCATTGATTAGGTACTTGCAACATTACAAGAATATAATTAAATACACACATTTTAATTATGATGTTTTGTTTAGTTAGGCAGAAAGAAAGTTAAACTAATGAACTGCTGAACTAATGAATAAGATGGTGCTTTTATTTTGGGGCACTGGATCGAAACAGGAAGCGTTGTTATGATTTGAAGTGATGCACAGAGTCAATTATGTCGTCAAATATATCGTGATATTTCCTTTTCTTATATCGTGATACAGATTTTAGGCCGTATCGTCCTGCCTGTGTATGTACACTGCAAAAAGCAATTAACTAGATTAGTATAAACATCTCAATTTGAGCATAATAATCCAAATTTTAGTTGTTTTGACTGGGTAAGTTGTTCTTGGGCATTTTTCCTAGATTATTTCACTTGTTCTGAGATGTTTCTGACTCGTTTCAATACGTTTTGTTCTTATTTCAGGTAATATTCTTTGCCAATGGGGTAAGAAAAACGGTCTTATCTCATTGGCAATTTTACTTTCTTATTTCAAGCGAGATTTACCCTAGAACTGGTCTGAAATGTCCTCAAACAAGCAAAGTAAACTCGGTCCGATCAGGAAAAATGTCTAAATTAGCTCAAAACAAGATACATTTCCTCAATTCAAGTCATTTAAGACAATGCTTGATATTTACTTTTTGCAGTGTAGCAAGTTTTTCATGTGATCTGACCAAATTTCATGACCTAGTCTCAAAATACAGCCGAGTAGTTAAAAGAAAAAAGCTGAAATATTCTTCTCAAGGTCTCTGAAATGTGAAAACGAAGATGCAAAGGAACATATGTGGCGCGTGCATCCCACAGTAAGCGATATGACGACGACTTGGCTGGAGTAACACGGACTTGTTTGCATTGACGGGGAAATCCAAAGGAATCTCAAACACAGAACATGCAAACTTCACACACGAAGCCCATGAACCTGAGACCTTAGTTCGTCCTGGTAAACAAAGCAATAATGAACCAGCGCTGCATGACTTGATTGACGTGTTTGATTAGATTATTCCCGGCAGGACAACACCGTGCATTGATGATTTCATTAGGCTCCGGGTCACTTATCAGCCCCGTGAGTTAAATTAATCGACATAATAGGATGACTGCATCACTTTCCTGACGTTTCACATTAAAAACGCCTTCAGACGCGAGGACATGGTAACTAGTGAACTGTCATTTCTAATTTGACAAGTTAGTTTGACACATTATTCCACAGCTCGTAAATAACATCCAACAGGCCAATATTTATATATTCACTTTGCAATGGCTGGAAGTACAGAGCATTAAAGCACAGGATTTAGGCAATGTTAACATAATCAGAGGCAAGATTGTTGACTTTAACATGAAATCATCTTCCCCATCCACCTTTTATTATCAAACATTAATAATAAAAACTAACTCCATGAGGTCAGTTCTCAGAGAAACATGCTCTGTGCCACCCTGGTTGCTGTTGTTTATGCTTCTGTACAATCATTTTGCAGCGTGAAACATGTGCACAGATGTATAAACATTTGCGGGACAGTGGACGGTCTACAAGCGTCGTAAAGTAGGATTTAAACGAAGGTCGAAGTAGCGGAAAAGAGAACCACTGAGACACTCCCACAAAGCACTAAGCTAGGACTGTTTGTTTGTTAACATGTAGATTAAGTCAATGTGATTGTGTCATAGTCAATTGGTCACTAATTTAAGGGGAGACACTACAGGCAAAACCATTTTTTCAGTTTTCAGGTTTTGGGCCAAATTGGTCTCTGAACATACAAGCTTTCACCTGGAAACAGAAAA
Organism: Gobius niger; assembly: GCF_951799975.1. Lineage (NCBI taxonomy): Eukaryota > Metazoa > Chordata > Actinopteri > Gobiiformes > Gobiidae > Gobius > Gobius niger. The sequence goes on along the minus strand of NC_136871.1, from coordinate 3,277,647 downwards.
TATGCCTAATCTTCACAACAACATGTTTAAATATTGCGCTGATTCAATGTTCCCCCATAGACTTATATGGGACAATGCAATTTCAAGGCCCTTTTTCTCAAAACACATTTTTCTGTCATTGTGGCGACACTATGTCCACGTCAGTCGGACCTAAAGACTTCACATTTTCCAGCCTTGGACTGAACAATACTTGGAAGATTTTTTTCAGAGGGATTTTTTATTATTTAATCCCAAAGCCCCATTTATTGAGTTTTGAATGTCAAAAAATAAGGCGAAAATTAAATTTTTTGCAAATGTTTCCACTAAAAAACAGCTTATTTTAAAACTAAACAAGAAATCCAAAATCCCCTCTGAGAAAGTCTTGGTAACTCATTCATCAATAAAATGCAACCATAAATTTGAATGTAGCTCTATCCATTATTCAGATTTCGTCGCTGAAAAAATGGGAAAGTTGAGGCATTTTTATCATAAACACCTTGTTCTTATATGAAAAGATAAAATGACAGAAAACTTGCAATGTATTTTTTTCTCACATTTATGCCAGTGATCGACAGCAACAGTTTCAAATTGATATTTGTAAATATACATTTTTTCCCTATTCGCCTGCAGTGTCTCGCCTTAAATCAATGGAATATCATGAATTCATGTAAGTCCGCCATGTTTGTGGATACTAGCAAACATTTTCCATAGACCTTAGCTAAAAACAGCATAACACGTGGAGAACAAAAGCTGTGGAACAACTATGTTAGATGCTGAGTCATACATCTAATCCCTGGTGTACACTGTGTGATGTTTGTTTGTCTTATAAGATTTTTTACTGTCATATTGCACGACATGGGGTTTGTAAAATCATGAGCTGCACTCGTCTCCACTGTGAGATGGTTCACAGAGCGAATCGTAACTACGACCAAAGTTTATCGTAGCAAATATCAGGCTACAGAAGGTGTGTTTAGCTGAGGTGAGTGCCTCATGGTTGTGGTGATTATTTCTGTGTAAAAATGCAGGGAAAGTCCAGTAAAATGCGGAGTCGGACCCGGTCATGCCCGGCCTTTGCTGCGTTGTTGACGGGACACTGACAGAGATCCTAGTTGCAGCGAGACAAAGCTCACTCCATGACTAGCCTTCCAAAACATCAGACACTGCCTGAGGTCGGTTGTAGCTCGTCTTTGGTCGTACGACAGATCTATTTTAAATATTTGTCCCTGTCTCACTGTACAAGCCACAACCCCTTTTATCCGCTTAGAAAATCCACATTGTCCACATCCAAATGTTTTAATGTGAACAACAACTCCAGTATTTAACCTTTTAAAATCTCCACTATGTTTTTCATTCCTGCAAATCCCATGATGCTTTGCGATATGACTTCACAATCCTGAACTCTATACAGTAAAAACCTTAGTTCCACAATAAGTAAATGGGCTTCTTGCAACGCGCTCGCTAACGCTAACGTGACCGGTGCTAACGTCCACAGCAGCTTCGTCAATGAGGAGGCTCTGCACTTGCTAAAAAAGACCATTATCCCAAAGAAATAATTAAACTTTATCGTCCCCAAGCGTAGATTCTTTTTTTCACGTACCTAGTGCATGTTGGACAATAGGACAGACAGAACAACAAAGAACACAAAGAGGTGAACATGTGGAGTCCTGTTCTATGGAGAGTGTAGAGCGTCCTGGTTGTTCAGATCTTTGTGGTTTGGTGTGGGGATTCCTATGATTTTTGGCTTCAGTGTTTGTTTTTGACTGTTAACAGATTCAAAAAGCAGCTGGAACAGCACAATATGGCAGGTGGAACAATGGATTGATATAACCATAGCGGCAGAGATGGGGCAACATAAAGTCCCTTTAGTTTCCGGATGATTCATCTCTATCTTTGACTTTTTTTCCCCCGGCTTGTCCATGATTACCTTTGCAGTGTTTCCATGTCGCCTTTAGAGCAGAGTCAGAACCCTGAATGGGAGCGCTGAAGTGCGTCCTTTTGCTCGAGCATATTAACTCAGGCCTTCAAAGTAACACTGGGAAAGCCTTTAGACGCCCAAAGTACTTAGCATGTGTCTGTCACTGTGAGGGTTATATTACTGCATCTCTTTAAAACGCTGGGGAATACTTAAGGCGAGACACTGCAGGTGAATAGGGAAAAAAAAAAAATGTAGAGATATCAATTTGAAACTTTTGCTGAACATCACAGATATAAATATGAGGAAAAAATGTATTGCATTTTTTCTGTCATTTTATGTTTTCACGTAAAAATAAGGCATTTTGAGCATTAAAATTACCAAAATTGCCTATATCAATCAAATCAAAAATAATGAATTGAGCCAGATTAAATGTTATGGTTTTATTTTATTGACATATTAGTAACTAAGATTTTTTCAGAGGGGATTTTGGATATTTTGTTTAGTTTTTCAATAAACTAATCATCAGTGAAAAAATCTGTAAAAACTCAAATTCCGCCTGTTTTTTTTGGTTTCAAAGCTGAATAGATCAGGCTAGGAATTAGATATTAAAAAATCCCTCTGAAAAAACCTTCAAACTATTGTTGTGTCTCAGACTGTAAAGTTTGGAGTCTGTGGGAGCTTCTATAAGGGCTCAGGCTCTGCCCGAGTGCGGCTTCTCTCATTCAGAGAAAACCAGCCCTGAAGTTTTGTAGCGAGTGCGCATGCTCGGCCCGTTCTTCCACTTTTCCGCTCCAGCGTCTCGTAGGAGGAAAAACACCATATTTGGGTGAAAGCGTCATCACGGGGCCCCTTAGCAGGACACGTGGATGTAAAATCTGTCAATATTTATGAATGAAAACCCGCGGGACAGACGGCCTTTCTACGCGGCGCAGCAGCTACTTCCGGGTCGCCCCCACCTCGCAGACAAAACATCATAAAATAAACATCATCATTTTTATATCTGACATGAAAACTAAGATGTAAAGGGAGGAAAATAGATCAAAATCTCCACTTCGACCACAGCGTGAAAAATCAATACTTTCACCTTAATGTTTATGTCCCAACTTGAGTTCCTTCTCCGGTGTTTGCACGGACGTGTTTCTGAAGTGCGGGATCGACGGCGTGTGCGCAGAAACCGTGACTCACTCTTACGCAAACCTTATGTTTCCAGTTTGTCTCTCATTAACTCAAATCAAATCCACTGTCAAGCAAACAGGCCCCATCTGTAAACGTTCACATTATGTCTCGAAAACGCTTGTCGTCCGCCCCTGCCCCGCCGCAGACAGCGCAGAGCCAGCGAAGGGTGAGTGACTAAATGCTTTTACCGCCACTTCACTGCACACGGATAATAAGAGAAGGGAGCAGAGGCAGCCAGAGGGCACGTGTGTCCAAGTGGCACTAACATGTTTAGCCTGTGCGTGTTCATCTTTGCAAAGTCGACTTGGAACTCGGTGCAACTCGGGCCAGTTTACTGCAGTTGTTCCTTAATCGATAAGACACTGTTCCTGATGCGTGCCACAGGGGTCGCCAAACAATGGACGCTACTTTCTCAGCTGTTAGCGCTATAGCCACCGCTCTCAAGCTGTGCCATTACTTGAGTGAAACCCAAGTGGAGGAACAACAAATCTAGAACAGCGTGATCAGCACATAGGAAACAGCCACAATGTGTTAACTGAATAACACGGGAATCAAAGTGACAAACTAACATTCTTCAAGACTGATTTTGTATCTGTATCAGTGAAAATAGAAAATGAGCGCTGCTTTGGGTCCCATAGGTGTAACAGGTTGTAGTAGACTCACGGGTGCTCTTCCAAGGAGCCGATAGTGCATGAGGACAGAGGAGAGACAGGCTGTGCGTGTCAAGTGCGGTCATACTAAGCTCTGTTATTATTGTACTTTTCACATGTGTTTTCCTGCATGTGAATGTTTTTTAATATGTCCTGCTAACATATGTAACAATAGCTCCTTGGCTTGTTCCATGTCTTAATAATTACATGTTGTACATTGTGTGTATGTATTGGTTTGTCACATTGGGTCACGTGAGCCCTCTCGGGTATTTTAACACACCTGTAAGTAATTTCATTCACAAAAATCGCCCTGATGAAGACATAGCTGTCTAAACGTGTTGCCGTTTTTTAATCTTCTTGTCCATGTATTAATAAAGGATTTTTAATTTTTGCTACTCCGGAGTGCCTCCGTACCTTTTTTTGACTGCTTTTGACACGCACAGCCTGTCTCTCCTCTGTCCTCATGTATCTGTATCAGTGTTGTTTTACTCTTTTGGACAAAAATGCTTTTCAGTTTTCGGCCCTGTCTGTTAGAGGATAACATTAAATCGCTATTTATCACACTGGGTCAAGCTGTCCAGTCGTACTATCTCTGTCATAGCCTTGACTGTGGTGCTCATTCGCCCACTCTCAGCCACTGAATGTTTGCTTGCGTGTCAGTATGACGCTCTGAGAGGTATTTATCCCTTTTCTGTGGAAGCATAGACAGACTTGAATGGTAGGACTAGTGCAATGTCTCGTGTTCTTGTCTCCGGGTTCCGTACCGATGGTAAATAAACATCTCCTGTATAACGCCCAGCTCACATTAAATCCGGTTAAGGTCCGGTACAGCCTCCGCGAACTTAGAAAGTCATTAAAACCAATGTTGCAGACTCACACTGCTCCGTGAAGTTCGGGTCCGGTTACCGAGGCCGTCCGGCGTCAACGGAAAGAATCCACAAGAAGTCTCTTTTTGCCGGAGGCCGGAGCCCCAGCGGATCAAGCTGACAGAAAAACACGAGCCAAGCAGGAAGTCAGGTCTCGTGAGGAAAGATCCGGTGTATTTCAAAATAAAATCGGTCTGCTCCCTACTTATTTGGTCTCGTTTACCACCTGTACACGCGCGTAACGTCGTAAATGTAAACATTTCTCCATTACCAGTGACACGGGGGCAGTAGTGTGTTGCAAAGGATCCACTTCACTAGGGAGAGTCGTTGTTCTGGCATATACGGCTTTTGTTTACAAAACCTACATATATAAGGGGCTAATCATCACGTGAACTCGCACCGAGAGGGCAACCCGCGCACTTCTGTTCTCGCGAGGGCCGTTTCTGTGCCTCCGGCGGAGCCACAGTGTCAGCCGGACTCACAGTGAGTGGTAGTTTGGGGCAAACCCGGACTGGATCAGGACCGAACCCAGACCATAGTTAATGTGAGCCTGGGGTAAGACATCCAGACTTCTGCCTATTTTTCATCTATCCTCTCGAACACCACTGTTAATTCTCTAACACTGTCCACACAAAGTCAAGCTCAGGACTAAACGCAAAAGTAATTTATCAATCCATCGTATCATCCACACAAAACCGGCGTTTTGAGGGTTTGTAAACGAACATTGTCAAAGCTACAGAAGGTACAGTGGAAATGCTGTTTACCGGGGCTCCATTGTTACAGCGTCGCAACTTTTACTAAAGCGATCACAGCACCAGTGTGGTGTCTATTATCCATAAACTACTGGCCTTATAATACCTTTTTCTGCACAATCCTCAGTTCCTCTGCTCCACCGCGAGCGACAGGTGACAGGAAAACACTGCAGAATTAGCCTCCATTCAAGTCTGTGTTTTTGGACTGACGGCAAAAGTCTGGTCACTGACAGTTTTTCTGCTTTAGTCCCATAACGTCGAAGGCTCTTCTGTAGATCGTGAATCCATGGAAGCGATTCATAATCACATGCTGTTATTGTTTTCAGAAAGTTTACTGTGTATGTGCTATCCGGTCTCGTTCTATTTTCTTTTGTAGCATCACAGCGCCTCACACAGGACTAGCAGATGTATTGCACTGTTTTTACAGACGTGAGCCGATCCATCCAAGGCTGAAATGAAATGATAAAAGTCTTGTCTTCATGTGGATATAGCCTTAGAGTCATATGAAGTAGAAACGCTTATAAAATCAGAAACTTTCTCTGTAAACACGGAGCCAGCTCAGTAAATGTGTGCATCCACAACCAGTGCGATTCATCCACCAGGCCTGTGTGAGGCGCTGTGACGCAACCACAGATAACAGAACAAGACAGCGCATGTGCAGGGAACTTTTGTGGAATGTAAACAGTGAAAATGAAAGGGATTCATGGATTGATGTGCAGCAGAAAAGACGAGGAAGTGAGTTTATTATTCAGACGTAACGGGACTAAAGCAGAGAAACTGTCAGTGACCGGACTTTTACTGTCAGTCCATCAACAAAGACTGAATGGAGGCTAATTCTGCTGTGTTTTACTGTTCCACTCAAGTTTTAGTCTAATTTAAAACAACAAACGTTTCAAGTAGGTCGATAAGTTGGCTATTGAAATTAAATATAGCAGGTTGATGCACAATAAAACCCGTGCATGAAAATACGATGTCTTGTTGTTGATGATAGTGACTGTAAAGAAGCTGATTTGATTGAGCTTCACATTTCTGGCTGAAAACTGAACGTTACTGAGAAGGTTTGACGTCTGTGAGAGTTGCCAAAGATCCACTGAGACGTCGCTGATAAGAGTCGACTATTTCTACGGCATCAACCTTTCACTGGATGGATAAACAAAAATGCATATAAGTGACAAGGTCCCCTGAAAGTTGAAGACGTCAACTCGACTATTTAATTCAGAAAGTCACGAGCCAGAAAATATGTATAGAGCTTGTTCACTGCGAGGAAATTCATCTCATTTACATTTACGGAGACATTTGGAAAAGGTCACTTCAGAATGTGATGTGCATTACAGAGAAACACGCACAAATGATAACTTTCGCAACAAACTTTTGCGTTTCTCCAGAGAGCAGCCTCCCACCATGTCCGGCCATTATGTTCACTGCATTGTACTGAGATGACCTGTCTGCCATTATGTACTCTCTCCCGACAAAGCACAGTCCATCTATCTGTCTATTGAGAGTACGTGGCTCGGCACGGTGGTGCAGCACTTTCGCCTCACAACAAGAAGATCCTGGTTGTGTCGGTTTCGAACCTCAGGGAAGAGAAGGTTGTCATCAAGTATGTGGAGCAATGGAAACACAATGGAAAGTTCCTTTGATCACTGAAAACAGCACGAAAAAAAAATCAATGCTTTGTTATTAGTACATTAAAATGTTATAAAGAAAACAGTGCCTCTGGTGGATGTAGTTATTATTGACATGTAGTTATTGACAGTTTTCTACTAAATAAAGATACAAAGTCATGGAGAGGAGCAAAGTGGTTCAACAGCCCATAAATACATAAATAACGGAGAATGCTAACATCATCGTCATGTTGGCATTGTGCTAATGCTAATGCTAGCTTGCTACGACTGCCTTTTTTCACTTCTACTGCTGTGAAATGACACCCATATGGACCTGATTTAGACTTTACTTTATTCGTATGTGATAAAAAAGTTTATGTTTCTTATATTGTCCTTAGTTGTTAAAGATTAAATCCCCAGCAGAGCAGAAGAATGTTTTTGAGAATCAGCACTACATAGTTTAAATTTGCCAACCAAAGACAGACTGACAAAGGAGGGACGTGTGTGGAAGGTCATCAGCACAAGGGACGATGTTAAACCTGCCCCTGCATGTGTCCAGATTGTGATGTCAATAATACGCATTGATTTGACTAAATATGGCTGACAAAGCCAAGACTGCCCAACTGTAGCAAACTTGGACCAATGAATAAACAAATTGTAATCTGTAAACGTAAATAGTATAGTGATATGAGCTTGGAGTAGTATAAAAAGTCATGTCATACTAAAACTGGATGTATTTTGGGGGAATTTCTGTTGTCTATTTAGTGTCATTACACTTAAAGGGACTATACAGAGTTTAAAAATGTTAAAATTAAGCATTTTCCTCCCTCTACATCTTTCAACAATGTCCTAATGTGTAGAATGAGCTCAGACCTGTTCACCACAACTGCCTCTAAAATCCAGCACCATCACTCAAAAAGGTGTCAATTCAGGTCTGAAGTGCCGTCATGCACGAGCGTAATATGGAAGGTGCAGTTACATGCATGGCCTGAGGTGGCAGTAGTGAGTATAAAATGGCTAACTTGCATCTAGCCCCTTTAAAGTTTTAGAGTTTGGGAGCAGAATCAATGGGACTTAGATCATTCTGAGTGCGTCCAGGACTTATAAAAAGGTTCTATTTTTGCGTTTTGATTGTTCTAGTTCTGAATCCTTGTGACTTTCCATTTTGTTGAGTGTTTTTTGCATTTTATTTGTGATGTGTGTCTTGTAAACTTTAAGCTCTCTCTAACATGTTGTCTTTCCAACTCAAACATTTTGGTGATGTTACACCATGTTCATGTTTTGACCCAAACCCCGCCTAAAGTCTAAACCTTGGTCTTATGCGTTAGATTCTCTGGGCTGGAGCTGCTGTGGCTTTGATCGGGGTGTTCCCTCTGGACCTGACACAGAAGGACCTGAGGCAGAGCTGGTGCCACAATGGCCTTTCCTGAGACCTCAACAAAGGTGTTTATTACAACACAAGACATATAGTGCACATTGTCACAGAGACTGCCAAAGCCCAAAGCTCATTAACATGTGTGAACTCGTCATCACAAGAGAGTTATGCCTCTGGAGCAGTGTGACCACGTACATTTATAGTTCCACATTTTTCTTCATGTGGTTGTGAACTGTGTCTGAAACAACCGTACAGCCATGGATCCTTTCAGAGGAGTCTGTGAAACGATGAGGCTTGAGCATAAGACAAACAAACTTAGATTTAATCATGTTTAAATAACAAGGAAACATCTCCTTGTCCAAGTTTCTGTCCTTTGTGTTCACTTTGTCCGCAGTCCTTTGTGAAACTTGGGGGGAGGGACCAGGATGATTGACAGCCGCTCTGACCAGTGCAGTGGGGCGTAACGGAGCTGCACAGCTCAGTACACAGGGCCCTCTGCTCGCGCCTCTGTCGGCTCTGACAGCTCAGAGACACACAGCTCCACTCAGCTCCACTCTGTTTACTGTGAGCTGTGGGGCCGGGCAGGAGACAGGCTCACTTTTATGCACTAAACTTTGCCAGGCTTTGAAATAATCCAGAAGACAAAACATTGCAGGGCTAAATTAAAGGAGATATAGTAGTTCATATATAAGATAAGATAAGATGGTACTTTATTGATCTCACAGATGGGTTTATAGTCAGTCAGTCAAGGTAATTAAGAATCTCACCAACATTGTGTTCGTATGTAATGTACGCTCTATACCAGGGGTGTCCAAACTTTTTTCATGGGGGGCCACATATTGGAGCGTACACGGGGTAAAGGGCCATGGGTCGGTGGTTGGTTCCACGAAACCTTCGAGTAGCAGAGGTTTAAATTGTGCCTCATGCCTTTATTTATGCTTAAAACCTTAATGCCAGCTCTGTCTCACAATAAAATGCTAGTTGTTAGGTTATGATTGTGTAGAATTATTACATATTAAATAAAAAGGATCTCTGATGATGTGAACCGATTCAGCAAGCAGCCCGAGGGCCACCAAAAATTGGTCTGAGGGCCGCACTTTGGACACCCCTGCTCTATACAGACAGCAAAGCGTCATACAAGGCGGTGTGGCCTAAATGAGGGGAAGAAATCACAGTTTTTCACTCTTTAGTTGTTTTTTGGCAGACAACAAACATACTAATCACACACCAATAATGTCAAGGAAAAATAAAGTCTCTTGTTGTTCAGTATTAGCTTGCAGGTAAACATTCTCGGTTTTTCTTAAGTATTTATGGGCTGTTGAAGCACTTTGCTCCTCTCCATGGCTCTGTATCTTTATAAGGCAGCTCTACCATCTGCGACAGTGGCCTTTCTACCTAAAGCAGGTAGAAAGGCGATGTATGAATGGGACAATTTAGTCAAAATATGAAGAAATGGGAGAGAGTTCAGTTTTTCCTTCTTTGTTTTGCCCCTCTGGCTGTTTCCAACATGACCATTTATGGGAATGTCTTTAAAGTGTGACAGCGACTTCCAGGTCCAAACAGTTAAGAGCTCCACAGACAAACACAGCAAAAACACAACTTTATCTAAATCTTCGGCTGAAATAACAATAATAAAAGGTCAAAAACTGTTTTACACCAAATTACTATAATATGGCTCTTATTATGGCTCTACAGCAGGTCAAAATCAGCTAAATAAAAAGCTACTTCCGGGTCCAAACTGTTGAGAGCTCCATGTGTATAAACACAGCAAAAAACGCAACTTCATCTGAATCTCCTGATGAAATAACAAAAGGCCAAAACAATTTTTTACAGCTAATTCGAAACAATATAGCTCACCATTTCTCCAGGTATACTGAAAAGATGTTTTCATATTTAAGATAAGCCTTCATTGTGTATGGAAAATATACGTTGATAATGTAAATGTATTATTTCTTTGTCATGTTTAAAAAGAGCCTTGTGGTCGACTCTACAGCAGGTTATAATCAGCTAAATCCCCTTATAGTGAATAGGGCTAAAGTTCTGTTGGACCCGGAAGTAGATGATGACATCATCACTTTACAAATGTATTATGAATAGATACAGACGGCATCTTGTCATAGAAGGGGGCGTGGCTTCGCCGAGGGGGAAAATAGAATCTTTAGAGAAACACAATTTTCCCTCTTTTTTGCCATTTTCTGGTGGAAAATGAACTTATTTATCACATGTAAATAAAGTCAAGTGTAAATCAGGCCCATATGGATATTTTCTCTCAGCAGATTCTACTTCTACTGAACAATCTGCTGTGAGAAAATATCCATATGGGCCCGATTTTCACCGGACTTTATTTATGTGTGATAAATAAGTTCATATTCCACCAGGAAATGGCTAAAAAGAGTAAAAAAAATGTGTTTCCCAAAAGATTCTATTTTCCCCCTCGGCGAAGCCACGCCCCCTTCTATGATGCCGTCTGTATCTATCTGTGTCTATCTGTTGGACCTTGAAGTAGAGCGATGACATCATCACTTAACACACATAGATCTTGTGATTGTGTCAACAAAACAACTGTGCATTCTCCGGGGTGCATCCCAGAATTATAAACCAATGTCAATGTTTAGCTTTTACAGAGAGAGAGCTGTTTTCAGATCATGTTAGTTTATGTATAAATGACCAGTTCTCCACAAACGGTAGACTTTTATAGCAACGTTTAACATTCAGTCCTGAACTCTATTTGTGAGACTGTGTGGCCTCATCATTTGGTGCCCAACAGAACATTTATTGAGATAACTCTGAATGGATCTTTACAAGCAGGGAGCTGACATCACAGCTCGCCGCTCGACTCGACACACTGATGATGAAGTGCTAAGTGAAATGATCAACACAATAGGGTTCTCACAGCTGAAAAAACCCAGGCTGCAGTAAGGCTCTGTGGAGAAGTGAAGCCTATATAATGTGAGAGGTGTCCATTCAATTCAAGTTTGTTCATCTGAGAGAGACTCTTCAAAAACACTGCCCCGTTTCGGGCACTTTGAGCACTTTTAAAAGGACACAGTTCGCGGTTCGGAGCCACAGAACTCGGGGACAATCCGAGGGCACCTGAAAATATGTTTACCAAAAGCAAACCGAGCAACAGGCCCCCGCGCTTAGGACAACCTTTGCTTTGCATCTATTTAAAAATCTGTGTAGGTGTGTTGGCGGATTTTAAGCCTCATTAACCTTCATGTCCCAGGGCTCCTTACAAACACTGCCCCCGCTGCAGCAGCTGTTTTTACAGTCATTAGCCACTTAGCATTCAAGCATGCTAACAGGCTAACAACACACTTTGCCTCAGTGAACACGCTTTCTAAATAAAAAGTCCCTTTCAAGTCTTTGAGATGTCCAAGTTATTTCCGGAGCAGAAGGCACAAAACACTGGCCCGTTTAAGGGGAGTCAGAAAGTGAATATAAATGACTTGAATTAAGGAAATGTATCTTGTTTTGAGCGGTTTTCACTCATTTAGACACTTTTCCTGATCGGACCAAGTTTACTTTGCTTGTTTGAGGACATTTAAGACCAGTTCTAGGGTTAAATCTCGCTTGAAATAAGAAAGTAAAATTCCCAATGAGATAAGACCAATTTTCTAACCCCATTGGCAAAGAAAATTACTTGAGATAAGGACGAAATGTATCGAAACGAGTCAGAAACATCTCAGAACAAGTGAAATAATCTGGGACAAATGCCCAACAACTTCTTGACTAGTCAAAACAGCTAACATTTGAGTTATTGTGCTCAAATTGAGATGTTTATATTGATCAGGTTAATTACTTTTTGCGGTGAATGTAAACAGACACATTTTAGGAATAAGTCCGTTAGGGGTTGGTTGTCATATTGCTTTATATAGCCACACAAGGGGGCACTGTGATATTGTTATTGAACATAAAGTACACTTCCATTCGCACAAAGAAAAACTGAAATGTGGAAATGATTTGTCTTTTGGCCAATATTCCAACTCCCTGATGTTTTTGTGAGCCTGGAGGGGATTAGATTCACATATTTTACTGGATTGGGTGAATGACTTCAAAACACTGAGGTGAACCCATCATGCATTGGTGAGTGTTTTGTCTTAGAAGTTAGCAATTTGTTTCCTCAAATTCATCTTGACCAAAGACAGCATTAAAGACAGTCGATTTTCCTCATTTTGTTGATTAATAACTATTTAATGCAATTCACCTTATTCCGGAATTGTGCCCGCCCCTTTACTCCTATTAGTTTACATAGGACTGGAGAAGTCAAGAGAAAATCAGTTTCTACATGAATATGAAGCCGTTTTTAGGCCGTGCAGAGAAACAGTGTTGACTTGTTGGTGCAAATGAGCATGGGACATTTTAAACAAATCAGTCTGCTGATTATCAGTTTTTAGCGGCGAACATTTTCCGCTCTTGAATGGACTTCGCGCTCTACCGGAAATATCAGTGCAATGGAAGTGCAGATCCGTAGCAAAAAGAGGCAAAAGTGGGCGGGAGGGAATAAGGTGAATAAGATAGAAAATGGAGGCAAGACCTACTTCAAGCCAAGGGTTTAAAGGAACAGGCCACCATTTTTCCATACAGAGATATGTTCTTACCTGAGCTTAGACGAGTTGATACGTACCTATTTGGTCTTTGTGCCCATGGAAGAGCTTTGTGCATGACTGAGGGCACGCACAAAGACCAGACAGGTACGCATCAACTTGTCTAAGCTCAGGTCAGAACATATCTCAGTATGTAAAAACGGTGGCCTGTTCCTTTAAGCTTTAATGTAATGTATGTGTGGGATTACACCAGTGATTGAGTCTGGTAGACAGCGGGGTAAACCAATCAGGGAAGGCCATTGATGCGGAGTTATTAGCAATTCTACTTTAATATTCGAACAGGATAATGAATCACGAAACTCACCTACTGTCGATGTATTTTTGGTCATTTACCGCCGATTGGAAAAAGTCTCTCGCTCACACACGCTTGTTATTGAGGGAACTTCTGCGAATAAATAACGGATGCCAGCGATGGCGTGGGTCCCAGACTGACATCCCTCTGTATTATTATCATTCTGGTTTGGCCAGGCGACTTGTGGGATGTTTTGTTGATATTGTGAGCACTGGACTCAACAACGGCGGCAAAAAAGTGAGACAACCAGCCAATCCCCTATATCTCCCCTATACGACTACTGTATTCAGCTGGAAAAGGAAGTTGTTTCCAAGGCACAAAAAACTAATGGGTTGTAATTGTTGACATTTCAAAAAACAAGTTGAACCCTCGAACAAAGGGTGGACCATGCACCTGCAGAGCACTCAATTATGTCTAAATTAGCTTTTTCTCTGCAAAACACACTGTTCTGAGGGGAAAAAAAGGTGATGCTAATGCAATTTTACCATTTAAAATTTAAAAACACAGTAAATGATTCATCTTTTTTTTAAAACACCACAATGACAATGCATCACAGTCTGGCATAGACATAACAGCGTTAAACCTATTGTTAAAGAAGACATGCTTAGGACTCAAAAGCAACATGAAATGGGGCCACTTCCAAAGCCCACGTGCCCCCTGCCTTTATAATCACGTGTAATTCCCAAAGCAGTGAAGTGTGAAGAGTCTGCACCTGGTCCAGAGCAAAACACAGATCCACGAGATGCTTCACGCAAACCCTCAGTGACCTACTATACAGAGAGAGGCAGCGGCGGCTCAGGTGGTAGAACGAGCGCCGCCCCGACACCGGAAAGGTTTGTGGTTCACGTCCATTACAATGCACACGAATGGAATCACAAAGAAGAAGCTAACAGGCTAATGGGTAAAGCTAACTGTGGGCTAGCACCACTTAAACAGTATCTACAGCCAAGTTTGAGTGAAAAAAATGATCTCTATTGTGTAATTGGATGAACAATATCCCTCTCTCCCTTTGTCTTTTCTGTCAGTGTAGTATTTATTCTCATGGACAATTAATGAGTAAAAAACCGCAACATGCTACCACACCTGCAGTAGCGCTTATGGCCTCTAGGGGCATGAGTTACTTAGTGCTGCTTTAAGGTCTTGGCCAAACAACCCAAATGTATTCAGCTACTGTACATTGAAGCATGCGGTTTGTATTTGAACATGTTTAACCTCTTAACCCCTGCCTTAACCAAGTGTGTTTTCTCCAGTTTTTAAATGTTACAGCCTATACGCCAGTGTAACGCCTCATTTGAAAGCTAAGGCCTACAAAGCTCATCTAAACAGATCTTATTCCTTGAGTTGTTGGCGCGTTATCATCACTTTAGTGTTTTGAGTTCTTGTATTTTGTCCACTTAGTGCTACCGTAATCCAGTCCTGCTCCTAGCAGTCTCACAGAAAGTTAAACTCCACAGTGTTTCTGCTTGTAACATTTCATATTGGCCCTACAAAAACAAAAGTACTCAAATTATAGCAGTCTTAGCTTCTATTAGACACCAAATTTATGGTTCACACACTAGTAAAGGCAGAATAGTTGCGTTTTCGTCACACATTTTTGTCCTTTTTCCGTCACTTTTCTGTTACTCTTTTGTTGCTTTTTTGTTGTTCTTTTGTCGCTCTTTTCTTGCATTTTCATCCTCGTGTTCATCTCATTTGTGTCGCTATTTTGATGCTTCGTTCAAGAACTGGGTAAAGCCAAACTGGAGAAAACGTGCGTGGTTCAGGCAGGGGTTAAGACGCACAATCCCTAATATGCAACGTCTATATTTATCTAAACATAGCAGATTAAGTAACATTTTAGTTAATCCTCACCACACTAGGTGATCCTGACCATTAGCCTGGCTCTGCAGACGGTCGCCCACTGCTCCTCACGGGTTTCCTCAGTGACATTAATGGTTTGTTCAAATGCAGAGGACAAACATCTCTACCGGGACATTAAAGTCTACAAATGCAAATGAGCCTCAGTCCAGGACAAAGCATCCCCAATGTATAAGTAGCTCATTTTCTTTTTCTAAAACTAGAATATGACACATTAGACACATTTTTTGCTAAAACATAGTCAACACAATTATATTTATGATCCCAGCTTTCTTTAGTTTGACATTTTCTGTGATGTTTACAGTTTCACTTTCTTATTGGACAAAGACGGGAAGTGACATAGATACAGACGGCATCTCGTCATAGAAGAGGGCGTGGCTTCGCCGAGGGGGAAAATAGAATCTTTTGGGAAACACATTTTTTAAAACTCTTTTTAGCCATTTTCTGGTGGAATATGAACTTATTTATCACATAAGTAAAGTCAAGTGTAAATCGGGCCCATATGGATATTTTCTCACAGCACATTGATCAGTAGAAGTGAAAAAACGGCAGTTGTAGCTTGCGCTAGCTAACCGTTAGCATTAGCCCGATGCTAACGTGAAGCATCAGGTTAGCATTCTCAGTTATTTATGTATTTATGGGCTGTTGAACCACTTTGCTCCTCTCCATGTCTTTGTATTTTTATTTAGTAGAAACTTTATTCATAATTCAGCGTTTGTTAAAGTAGTTTTTTAATAATTAAAGGACGTTTAGATTTTTTCAAAATTGTTTTCCCCCTTAACTGTTTTCAAACATGACCATATATGGGTGATTCCAGAGATGCCTTCTGTATCTATGGATACAGGAGAGGAGCAAAGTGGTTCAACAGCCCATAAATAACGGAGAATGCTAACGTGATGCTACATGTTAGCATCGGGCTAATGCTAACGGTTCGCTAGAGCGAGCTACAACTGCCGTTTTTTCACTTCTACTGAACAATCTGCTGTGAGAAAATATCCATATGGGCCCGATTTACACTTGACTTTATTTATGTGATAAATAAGTTCATATTCCTCCAGAAAATGGCTAAAAAGAGTGAACAATTTTGTTTCTCTAAAGATTCTATTTTACCCCTCGGCGAGGCCACGCCCCCTTCTATGACGAGATGCCGTCTGTATCTATAGATAGAGGCAAACCATTTTAAACTGTTGCCGTGCCGACCATGTTATGTCAATGGAAAATGAGTCAAACTGCTATGGAACTTTACTTCTACAATGTCATTTCCTATTAACAGTTTAAAAAATCAAATAAAACCTTTTTTCTGCCCAGCATTTCTTCATTAAATTGCTGCTTCACTGAAATAAAATGATAGTGGTGGGCTTATGTGTAGAAGAAGAGCCTAAAAGCCAGGAATACAGGAAACAACATTACGTAAGATCTGGTTATGTGCTCAGAAAAGTCAATTTTGCTTGATATGTCTCTTTTAAGGTTTGGTTCAGTGCCATCATGTCAAACAATTCCCCGGCTGTGCATGTATAATGGTGATAAACAGACCCAACACATTGTAATGAGCAGGTGAGAGCAGCAGGTAAACAGAGTGTGAAAATTCATTCTCACATGTCCAGCGCCGATCAGGGCTATAATTACTGCCTTCCTCCTCTCTCTCTTCGCTCATCTAAATGCTAATGCGCAATCTAACCTTTGTGCCGCCGCGCGCTAAGCTAACTATCGTCATCTTTCGCAGTTTGCTCTTTAGCGCTGAACTCCGGGCCAATTAACCAAACACTTGAGATCGTCGAGGAGACAACTGTTGTTATGGAAATAATGACTTTTGCAAACAAAGACCGTGAGGTTTTGTCCAGATGAACTTTCACCTGTCGTTTGGGGGCCTCAGATGTGATTCCTGCCGCAACAGTTTCTACAATTAATAAGCTGGGATATTATACAGACTAAAACACTACTGGGAGTTTATATTAGTATTGCAAGTGTGATGATAACGAGTGAGTGAAACCTTCTGTCATTCATACAGGTCAGTATTAATGTGTCTGTGCACTGCAATGTGTGAAGAGCGAAACTGAATATGAGCCGCAACCACTACATTTAAAAAGAAAAATATTTACATATATAAAACGCACTTGTCAATAAACCGCAGGTGTCCACGAGCCATCAACACACTGGAAATACAGAGCGGTGGCCCACAGGTACATTTACTTTTATAAAAGTGTGTAAAGAACTTCAAAGTTACTCATTTGATTATATTATTGTTTAAACCTGCGTTTCGATACATTTCGTCCTTATTTCAGGTCATTTTCTTTGCCAATGGGGTAAGAAAATTGGTCTTATCTCATTGGCAATTTTACTTTCTTTTTTCAAGCGAGATTTACCCTAGAACTGGTCTGAAATGTCCTCAAACAAGCAAAGTGAACTTGGTCCGATTAGGAAAAGTGAGTGAAAACCGCACAAAACAAGATACATTTCCTCCATTCAAGTCATTTTAGCCAATGCTTGATATTTACTTTTTGCAGTGTTCGAAGCCGCTCTGAGTGTGGCAGAGCTTGGGTCCTGGTGAATTGTTCATGACTGATTTTGGATGAATGTAACCCTCACTTTGTCCCTTCATAATATTTCAGAAAGAAAGAATTAAAAAATGTATCGCCCTTATTTCCCACCCTCCAGCTCCGGCACTGGTAGCAGGGGCGTCGGACTGGGGGGGTAAAGGGTACTGTGTACCCAGGGCCCAGAGCAGGGTGGGGGCCCTAAAAAGTGCTGCAAAAAGCGTTCTATATTGTACTTTCTAAGTTTCCTCATAATTGATACTATAAGAATTGAACAACCGGGCTAAAATACAATGG
This sequence comes from Gobius niger, assembly GCF_951799975.1. NCBI lineage: Eukaryota > Metazoa > Chordata > Actinopteri > Gobiiformes > Gobiidae > Gobius > Gobius niger. Next base: position 3,259,743 of record NC_136871.1, on the reverse strand, counting down.
TTGCTAGACAGAATTTTGCACAAACAATAATGATGGATGAATTTAAAAATGTGCCAAATGGTTCAGCCGGCTTCAAATATGGTGCAAGACTAAATGAGGCTGAAGCCCTTGAGCTTTTTTGTTCATGAGACAACATATACTAGTATAATATTTCTTTTTTGCAAAATAGTAATGCCTAAATGCCTACTTTAAAGTCACACATTTGTTATTCCCAGCACAAATATCCTATGTCCCTGGTGCAGTCGTCCTGTTTAATGTGGTCTGCAAATAATCATTATGCATGCAGAATATTCCACCACCAATTTAAATATCTAGATCACTACCGGGATTGAAGGTTATTCAATTTCTGTAACTGAAGCCAATCCAGATGAAATTTCAAGTCAAACATCGAGTACACAACAAACAAAAAACAAACAATGAACTAAATAGGGGGTCCAAAAAGATAGTTTGTACCTAGGGCCCAGAATTTGGTGCTACGCCCCTGACTGGTAGTGAAAGGGTTTGCCACCTGTTATTGTGCCGGTGAGTGGGATACGTCTGAACAAACTGCAGCTCTCCATCTCCTCATGCATTACTTTACGTTTGGATTCGGAGCTGTTCACGTCAGAGTTCTTTCATTAGAAATAGCCACTCATATTAAACGTAGGTGCATTGTCATTGATAACAGTATGTATAAATTACACAGTATAGGCCACAAGGTTCAAAGTGTGTGAATAAAGTAGTGGCTTATAGTCCGGATGTCACAGTTTATGCAATCGGTTTAAAGGGCATGTAAAAGATTTCTCACATAACCTTGCCAGATCTTGCTTTTGTGGAGCTCTATTTCTGTTTGTGCAAAAACAGGTGCGTTCAAGGATACATTAATACTACATTGTTAAACCCCTCGCCCTGTATTTTGAATTCTGTGTCCAAACCGCCCCAGTATCTGTATTCAACGAGAGCCTCATTCACTGTTTTTCTAAAGCAACAAGGCTCCAATTACTGCTGCCACTCACCTCTGCACACACAGAGTAAAAAGAACAGTGCGCTGCAGCCCGGGGCATTCCAAGTCAATTCAGTTCAGTGCTATTAAGCCCCTGTGATTATTTATGGACTCATTTACAATGCGCCCGGCTCGAGAAGAAGGGAATCCCTACTGGAGGTTCGCAAATGAAGACCAGTGGGTTTTCGGACTGTTTGGATCCTGGAGGTGAGTTGAGTCGATGTGAAGTTTGCGGGGCTCAGAGGGCGACCTTGTCCGTGGCCTTTGGTGCTGGTGAGCGTGAGGCCCTTTAGGCTCACAGTCACATTTATTCATCCAGCGCGTGAATCCTTTTGTTTAATCAGTTCCCGCTGCACCTGAAACGCAGCGGGCAAGGTCAGGAGTATTCTCTGTATTTAATGTTGTCTTGCGGCAAAACACATTGTCCGAGAATTACGCAAAGATGACGATTTACACAGGCTTTGAAGACAACGTTTTGGACGCCACAGACACATGATCTTTCTAGTAATGAATGCAATACGTATGTCTCGAAAATATATACTCCGACAACTTAAAATGGCCTTGTCGTGCATATGGAATGCGATAGATCTTTTATTACTAGAAAATATGTCTCTGTTAGAATTAAATAATAGTAATAGCTGGTGAAAATCTTGACTGGATCCTCCTGCTGGCTTTTTTTTAAGGCAAGACACTGCAGGTGAATAGGGAAAACATGTATATTTACAGATATCAATTTGAAACTGTTGCTGTCGATCACTGGCATAAATGTGAGAAAAAAATACAAGTTTTCTGTCATTTTATCTTTTCATATAAGAACATGGTGACGAAGGCGACGAAATCTGAATATTGGATAGAGCTACATTCAAATTTATGGTTTCATTTTATTGATGAATGAGTTGCCAAGTCTTTCTCAGAGGGGATTTTGGATTTCTTGTTTAGTTTTAAAATAAGCTGTTTTTTAGTGGAAAAAATTGTAGAAATTTAATTTTCGCCTTATTTTTTGACATTCAAAACTCAATAAATGGGGCTTAAGGGATTTAATGATTAAAAATCCCTCTGAAAAAATCTTCCAAATATTGTTCAGTCCAAGGCTGGAAAATTTTTAAGTCTTTAGGTCCGACTGACGTGGACATAGTGTCGCCACAATGACAGAAACATGTGTTTTGAGAAAAAGTCCCTTGAAATTGCATTGTCCCATATAAGTCTATGGGGGAACATTGAATCAGCGCAATATTTAAACATGTTATTGTGAAGATTAGTCATATTTTCTGTTTCCGGGTGAAAGCTTGTATGTTCAGAGACCAATTTGGCCGAAAACCTGAAATCTGAAAAAAATTGAGTTTTGCCTGTAGTGTCTTCCAGGTTGGGATCAATGGCCGCTGGTTGCTCTGCTTCCTGACCGTGACGCTAGGGGCCGACAGTGCCCGCCATTGTAGGATCTCCATAGGGGCGGCAAAACAAGCTAGTTTTCCTTTAGAAAGCATGCACTTTGCTGACGTTAAAACAACTTTGAAGCCTGGCTTCTAATTTTGTTTTACTTTCTACAGCTAGTAGAGTGTGGAGGACAGTTTTGGGGTTTGAAAAATGAACAATTCACTTCTTGCCTGGAGGCGATACGCGTGGAAGAAACCAGCATTATGTTTAAAAAATAATAATACTTAAAGGCTTTTTTAATGTAAATAGAGAATTATGGTGTGAGAGGAGTGCCTTGGTTTTGGTGCACCTTCCCCATAAACTAATTTTGTCATTGACTTCCAGAGCACTGACACCGTAGAAGAAGAAACAGCTAAATTTAACAGCTTTGTCCAAGGATTAAAACTGTGTGAATGTCGTGAGATACTTCTCCAGGTTTGACAACGTTAAAACATGGTTTAAACCTCAAGGAAGTCAATTTAGCACTTTAACTTGTTGTAACATGTCAATATATAAAAAGCCAGCAGAGAGCGAAACTGTGTCCCTTTTTGGCTGTGAGGAAAAGGAACTGAGGCTCAAAATGAAAGAAGAAGGACAGTTTAGTCCCAAACAGGATCAGCACAAGTTCAACAACTCAGAGGAGCTGCTTGGATCTCTCTGCGTGGCGTTTACCATGCACACATGAAACAACGCCACTCCATTTATGTTTTTCATGTGGATACGACATGATTTAGGCCCTGTAAAGTATCCATATAAACTGTGTATTATCTTCCCTTCTTTGAAGATTTCATACTGGATTCAACTCCTGGACCAGGTTGCACATTCTCCCTGTGTCTACATACTTTCTAGTTGCTTTCAAAAAATAGGGATGATGCTGATTTAAGGATCACTCTCTCTGAGCAGATGACGATAAAGTACATAAAGTACCTTCATAATTATTCATGATTCATAATTCTCACATAAGCTTCAGCAGCTGCATCTGCCCCTCTAATATTTCACACTAGCTAACACATTAAACTGCTGTTCACAAAAATATAAAATGAAGGAAGCCCTCTCTCCGTGCATGCCGTGTTCCACATCATATTGTGCCGTTACTCATGGAGTGCCAGAGGTCCATACTTTTACTTTGTTTCTCAAATGCTTACCACAAACAGGTCTACAGCAGGACTCAACCAGCACAAGATCAATACTAATCCAGAATGCATACTCATCATATAGGCCTGGTCTCTGTCTATTCTAACTACATTCCCATTGAAAAACACACCACCACATGAAACAACTTTCATTTAGATAGACTTTATGAATGGTCAGGTAAAGAATCAATATCGGCCTTCTCATTACAGCTAAATGAAGGATAGCTGTCCAGGCTACACATGACCGCTAAACGAATTAAGTCAAGATGGAAATATGCAGAGAGACAAGGCTGCGATCAGAGCATGACACATGGACGAGATGAGCAGCCTTTACTGTAAACATCAGCGCTGAACAGGCTCAAGCTTTTCCCACAAATAAATCCACAATGGCGAGTTTTCATCTAGGGCAGGTTGATGTTTACAGACGGGACAAGACGCAACTTTGTGGAGAATTAAAAGCCATGAAACGAATAAGCATCTTTAGCTTTGATTTATACATAGATACAGACGGCAATGAGTAATAGAAGGGGGCGTGGCTTCGCCCAGGGGGGAAATAGAATCATCTGGGAAATACAGTTTTTCACACTATTTAGCCATTTTCTAGTGAAATATTAACTTTTTTATCACATAAAAATAAAGTCAAGTCTACATCGGGTCCACATGGATGTTCATTCACAGCAGATTGGTCAGTAGAAGCGAAAAAATGGCAGTCGTAGCTAGGGCTAGGTAGCCGATAGCATTAGCACGCATGTTAGCATTCTCTGTTATTTATGTACTAGCTGAGACCCGGTCTTCGGCCGGGCCTCGCTAGTCTCCACATTTGATATTCTGAGATTATGAGTGATTACAAAGAAATGTCCAACCCGTCACACAGTTCAGCTGTAGACCAGTGGTTCCCAACCCAGTCCAAAAACTATGGCCACTACAAATGTTTAAAATAATGAATGCTCAAAATAATTTCAAACAATCTGCAATTGGAGTGTGTGATGCACCCGTACTCCTTTCTTATAAACTACATGGACAATATTTTCGCTAACCTCAGGGAATTGAATTCAAGAGACAGTGGAATAATTATGGATAAATATTAGGGGTTCAGCTCTAACGGTTTGGTTCACGGTGCAGGACCCGTGGTTTGGTGCATCACGGTAGTGTACAATAAAAAAATAAATAAGTAGGTTTGGAACTGAAATAGCCTAATGATCGTTGTTAGACAGTATTTATAACCTTACAATAAAATTGGCAATGCGTTCAAAGCTGCTTTAGAATAAAATGTACCTCTGGGCTCACAATACGTGAAAGCAAAATAGAAAACAAATGTTACAGCAGCAAAGGAAAAAAAAAAGAAAAAACCTACGCAGTGCAGGCCAGGCGCTCGTTAAGTGGTAGTTTTTCATTTTCGCTTTTACGCACACGGAGGATAAATCAGTCAGAGCAGCGCGTGTGATTAGAGGCTCGTGTTTGAGCAGGTTTTGGGCAATGTTTTGCGCATATTTTTTTTCGGAGACAATTTGGAGACGGAATACGGCCCATGCGCGCGCGCACACACACACACGCACACACCGCCCTGTGTGGATGCGTGCACACGCACGGCAGTCAGATCTCGTGCACTCACGTTTTTGTGACGGCGGGTTGTCCTCGGACAGCATCACCGCGGTCCATATGGACCCGTGGCCAATGCCCGCGGCCGGTGGGACCGTCACGTGGGGGCCGGCCGCGGATGTAATAGTCTTATAGCGCTTTTCCAGACGCTCAAAGTAGCTGAACAATTTGATGCATTATTCATTCACCCCATACTCGGTGATGATAAGCGAGGCAACCAGTCTGCGCACATCAGCCCCCACCACCAACCACGCACACACTCACTACTGTCGACAGGCTTCCTGGTGTTCCCAAACGGTCTCCCATCCCAGTCCTAACCAGGCCCGTCCCTGCTTAGCTTCAAAGTCGGTATGGGAAATAAACATGGCGGCGCCCAGGCGGCGGCCATTGAGATAGCGTTTTCTATAATAGATTTATGGGCTGTTGAACCACTTTGCTCCTCTCCATGTCTTTATTTCTTATTTAGTAGAAAACTATATTCATAATTCAGCGTTTGTTAAAGTAGAATAATTAGAGAAAGTTCAGATTTTACTCAAAATATTTTCCCTCTTATCTGTATCTTAACATAACCATATATGGGCGAATCCAGAGATGCTGTCTGTATCTACAGGAAATGTCTAAGTGACAAAATAATAATAATGGCTTGCACTTGTATTTCACTTTACAAACCGGTGTTACCAAGTTTCTCAAAGCACTACACTGGAGTCAATTCATTCAGCCACAGCTGCCCTGGGGTAGACTGATGCTGGTAGTCTGTGCCATTGGCCCCTCCGTCCGACCACCATCAACACTCACTATCATTCTGGCCTATTATACATGTTTTAGTGGTAGGGGAAGCCGGAGTACCCGAAGGAAACCTACGCAGACACGGGAAGAAACATGTCACACAGAAAGGCCAATGCAACCGGGAATTGAACCCAGGACCTTCTAGCAGTGAAGCACAAGCACGAACAGCTGTGCCACCGTGCCGCATTTAACACAATTATTACTGAGATGAACCTTTCACACAAGGATTGTACTCACAAATATCACAAAAGACACAAAACTGAGCCATAAAATAAAAACAAAACATCACTTTACTCCTCACAAATGCAAGATTGTCTCGTTTCTGCAACCTCACTGCTAAGTAAACACATCCAGACCATAGGTTTGGGAAAAGCGGTGAACCAAGTCCAAACCCACACAAACGGTGCTTTGTATAGGGCTGTCATTAAAATGCACCGGGGGTAATCAGGTCAGGCTACACTACAGAGGTTTTGGTTTTGTTTTGTCATCGTGCAAAACTCATTGGTCGTTTTCTCCAAATGAAACAGCCGTACAAAACTAAAGAAGTAGAATAGTGGCTGCATGAAAATAAAAAATAAATTGTATTGTGAAATGTCAATTTTAATGGGAAATTTGAAATATAAAAAACAAAAGATGACTGAAAACCCCAATTTACATTCAGATCATGACATCCAAATCACTGGGAATTTGGAACAAGGATGTTTTTTCTAACCTTATCTCATTTCAAGTGTTTTGTCTTATATAAGGAATTGAAGTTCATTTAAGCGACCTGTCATGATGTGAGGTGGAACGAGGAAAATAAAACCCAAAATGCAGGACTGCAACAAAACTGGTGATGTTTAATGAACGATGAAAACCCAAAATGACAACATCCAGAGACAAAACTAAAACAGACCGGGGCTGATGTAGACAATGACGCGGCAAAAGGACAAGGGAAACACAGGGGTGTAAATACAAGAGGAAACGGGGCACAGGTGAAACACATCAGGGCGGGGCAGGCAGGCAACGAGGGAAGTAAAGCAAAATCACAAGGACAGAACACATGTCAAAATAAAACACAGGACTAGACCAAACACAAGAAAAACAGATGAACAAAAGACGAATCATGACACGACCTATTGCTTGTTCCATTGAGGATCTTATTTCAAGACAAACCTGCTCATTATCAGCATCAAATGTCTTAATTCAAGCACTTTTCAAGCCATTGTGCTCAGATAAGATGGCATTGTTTCATTAGTAAAGCTTTTTATGAAACATTTCTGTGACTCGGAATGGAAACGGTCGCCTCTGGTGCATCACTGATCGGGTTTCTGTCCTTCCTGCTCTTATACATAAAACATATAATGATCTGCAATGTGTCTGTAATTAGGCTAGGTTACGCTATAAATTCCACCTGGAGAATTAACCTCGGAGTCAATCGGCAAATGTTTTATTAAAGTAATCAAAAGCAGTATCATAACGCTGAAGGGCACTGCTAATGAAAACCTTGGATTATAATGGGATTTTTTGTAATGGAGTTGGCCTCACTGTGTACATTTAGGCCTCGATGTCTATACGGTCTTCGGTGGCGTTGAGATAAAGTGCTGTTTTTGTGGTCGACCCGTGTTTTCAGAAGAAAGGAAATGGGAACAGTCGCAGAAAACTGAAGCAGCCGCGATGTTGTAATCGAAAAGGTTCACCAGAAACATCTCCACTGGATTGTTTCGAATTGAAAACATTTGGCTCAATCTCAGTTCTCTTTGCTACCCCTTCCCCTTAGCCCTCGCCCTTCCCTTACACGTTAAAGCAGAAAAGAGCCCTCAATTTGTCTCCATTTACAACAAAGAAAGATGTGAGATGATTGGAAACACTTTATTATAACTACACCTTATTTAGCCTTAATAAATGAGGAATTAACACTTATATCATGAGCAAATCCTTGACTACACTACAAAAAGTAAATATCAAGCATTGGCTTAAATGACTTGAACTGAGGAAATATATCTCGTTTTGAGGGGTTTTCACTCATTTAGACCTTTTTCCTGATCTGACCAAGATTATTTTGCTAGTTTGAGGAGATTTCAGGCAGGTTCTAAGGTAAATCTCGCTTGAAATAAGAAAGTAAAACTGCCAATGGGACAAGACCATTTTTCTTACGCCATTGGCAGAGAAACGTACTTGAAATAACGGTGAAATGTATTGAAACGAGTTAGAAACATCTCAGAACAAGTGAAATAATCTAGGTCAAATGCCCAACTAAATGTTAACTAGTCAAAAGAACTAGAATTTGAATTATTATGCTCAAATTGAGACATCTAAACTAATCTAGTAAATGACTTTTTACAGAGTAACATTTAATAACCACTTAACAATGAATAAGTGAAGTATGTGAAGAACCATTCATCAGGGTTAGGCACTGTAGTAATTATTCAGTGTTTGTCACACTTAAAGGACCAGGCCACCGTTTTCCCACACTGAGATATGTTCTTACCTGAGTTTAGACGAGTTGATGCGGACCTGTCTGGTCTTTGTGCGTGCCCTCAGTCATGCAAAACAACCAAAGATGTTGTTAGCATTTGGTCTCTCCCAGTATATTCCTATGTCTCCAAATGGGGGTGAAGTTAAAAGCGACCAAGCTCTTCCACGGGCACACACAAAGACCAGACAGGTACGTATCGACTCGTCTAAACTCAGGTAAGAACATATCTCAGTATGGAAGAACTGTGTGCCCTCAATCATGCGAAAAGACTAAAGATGTTGCTAACATTTGGCCTCTCCCAGTATATTCCTGTGGCTCCAAATGGCGGTGAAGTTGGAAGTGACAAAGCTCTTCCACAGGCACAAAGACCGGACAGGTACGTATCAACTCGTCTAAGCTCAGGTAAGAACATATCACAGTATGAAAAACGGTGGCCTGTTCCTTTAACTAATGATTTGTTCATTGTTAATTCATCATTTATTAGGTCTACATAAAGTAGTTATTATAAAGCGTTACCAAAGTGCTCATTGATGATGTTTGTGAAATGGTTCCATGGTTCGTCACCTCTACTTGGCGGTGTATCTCTTCCCCTATGCCTCGCTGGGGGAACAGAATCGTGACACCCTTTTGTCTCTTGTGAACGCGTGAAGGTGAAAGGCTAATGGGGAGAATTGAGCCCAAGCGGCGCCATGTGTATGCCTCGCCACAAATGGCTCTGAAGATATTATCGACCAAGAAGAGCCAACTCCTTATAGCAGCAAACAAAAAACCTCTTTTCAGGCACATATTATTCATTCTCCACATCATCAGTCTGTCCATGGCAAACCGAGAGAGTAAGAGCTGACAATAAGGGCACTTGATAGGACTGTATAGACTTTTTGCTGCATGACCTGCTGCATAACAGACGCTCCAAACAGTTGCCTTTACCTCAGATATACTCAATTACTTCCACCAAATACCAAAAAACTGGGTAACGCTTTCGGATAAGATGAGGTAAGATAAGATAGCCTTTATTGATCTCACAATGTAGAAATGTACTATATATTATGTGTGCTCATTAATTATTATGCTTGTAACGTCTTAACACGCTGCTTATTAGGCTTGTATCTGCTACCATACTAATAGGCAATTAATAACACGCTTATTCATCGCCAACCCTTAACCTAACCCTGACCACAACCCTAAAATCATGGGCGGACTGGCCATATGTCTATTCTGGAAGTGCACAGAAGGGCCACTGGCTCTGTGGTCACCGGTCTGGCCTCTCACTTTTCTCCTTAACCTCTTACCTTAACCGAGCTTTACTCAAATCTAAAAGCTTCAAAGAAAAGCATCAAAATAGCCACAAAAACGAGGATGAAAACGGAATAAAAATGTGCCAGAAAAGCTACAAAAAACTGTGGCGAAGAGCTATGAAAATAGATAAGAAAACCAACAAAAACTGAACAAAAATGTGACAAAAAACGACAAAACAATAAAAACAGCGACGAAAAAGCAATAAAAACATGACAAAAATGGGGCAACAATGTCACAAAAAGTTACAATCACCTTTGTAGATACACTGTTGCTCTCCAGTTTAGAAGCTTTTAGATTTGGGTAAAGCCAAATTGGAGAAAATGCGCTCGGAAAAAGGTTAAAACATGTCTTTGTGGAAGCGTTGCATTTGCGCTAATTTGGGTCAGGCTGGTCAGAGTCCAGGACCGTCTTTTAGTCCCAGTCCGCCCCTGCCTAAAATGATTACTAATGCTTATTAATACTTAATGAGCTCACCTTAATCTAAATCAATACCAAAAAATGCAATTATTAAGGTGATATTACACTAAAATATCTCTTATCTGTGGAACTACAACCCTGGATTAGACACAAGCACGTTCTGAAATGCATGACATTATTTTACACTCAAAATTGACAAACCTATTGCCGCACAACATTTTAATCTCTTTTTAAATAAAGTTAAGCCACAGACAAACTCAATCCCTGCGTCCTCGCTCCTCTTACAACACATTCTCCGGAGTGTCCTGCAAATCACACAGAGAGCTCCATAATCTGATCTGAGAGCGGCCCCGCAGCCCTGTCCCTCTGACATGTCCCACACAGGAGGACACTAAAGGACACTGTATGTTTCCTTAAGGACGCAATGAAACCGAGGAAATCGTGTTATGGAGGGTGCATGGGAGACTCCGCCGTGACACTGAGGCGGAGGAGCGTAGCGAAAGAACGTAGCAGAAGGAAAGGAAAATTGCTCATTAAAACAGAAACACCATTAAACAGCAAAAAGGAACAATTTCCACGACACGGTTAGTTTATTCGTTTCGATTTCACGAGGGAAAACTTGTTCCGTGCGTGCTCTCGTTTACAAAAGAGCTCAGCTGCGCACGTCAAAAACAAAAACAATGACTCTACAGGCAGACGTGTCAACAGTGGAGTTAGATCGTCGAGTATTTGCAAATATAAACCTCGGAAGTTCGGGCATATCAATGTCGCCCCCTAAAGACACCAGGGAAACAACACGAGCTTTACGCGCGCAAAACGCTCAATAAGACAAATCAAATGTTGCCAATTCGCAGAGCAGATGAGCACGTTGTCAACTCAGTGTCATCAGACTGGAGTGAGTGTTGAGTTCGTTATGTTTGAACCAAATTAAAAACAATTACGCGTAAGGCAGGCGATGTTTTGGTAAGTTTGAAGCGCAGGTGCACGTTGTTTCCAAAATCTTTACGCGCGGAGAATAGGCTGCTTTTGTGGATTCCTCCGGTCTGTCTAATGAAGAGGCAACAGTGGCAGCGGAGACGGGGAGAGTTTGAGCCAGTATAGTCCCCTGAAAGCCGCTCGTTTCGCAGCCTCCACACAGGACATGCATACCAAACAGAAGGTGTGAGAGAAAGAGAGAGAGAGAGAGAGCGAGACAGTTCAGAGAAATGTGAAATGTAACAAAAACTGACACTTCTTTTCATACATATACAGCCTCATACAGTGGCTGCCGATTTGATCAACAATATAGTCGTGCAAGAGCAACATTCAGCATTTGCAAAGCCTTGAAGATAAAGCGTAAAAACAAAGAAGCAACAACTCTACTGACTGTTTCATTCATTTACACATATCGGCCGCGTCTCCACTTATTTTACTCATAAACCATTGACCATTGGTCCCGTTTGATTCAAATGAACAACAAGTTCACTCGAGCAACAAGTGAACAAGTGCCAAATCATCCGCGCGTCAGAACTTTAAACACAAAGTGCAAAATAAAAACGCATCGGGCCAAACATTGATATTGTTTGACCTGCGTTGATGCAGAATCAGTTATATGAAAACGGAAACTTTGCTCTTCACGTGCAGTTACCAACACACATAAATAAAATGCGCACGAGCCTAAATGCACCCGCAAACCAATCGAGCCAGTGAGAAGCAGCGTGTTTTATGTGATGTTTCGACACGTTTTGCTGGAGTGATGCTGAACTCAAACATACAACTCAGGACGAGCGAAACTCCGCCGCGCGTAATGGAGCTGTGGCACTTGGAGAACACGCTCGTGAGGCGGGCAAATACAAGGCATGTGTGTTACATGTGTGGATTAAGAACACGTAGGTACAGGTTGGATGCAGCTTTCTTAAGGCTCCAAAGCGCCCGTCTGCGAATTTAACAAGTGACTCCGTGATTCCTGGACTGTGGCGCAATGTTGACGTTTGACACTTTCCCATCGCAGTTTTATTTATTTGAAACCGACTCCATATTCCACTGAGCCCAAAAGTTATTTACCTCTAAACTTCGTTATTCTCTCAGCTGTAGGTCTGCGCTTACAACTGAGAAACAACACATTGTGGAACAGCGAGGGTAAAGCGTTTACCTGGAAAGAACTGTCCGTGCGTAAATCCCAATAGAGCAAAGCAGGTAAAAGCCGTAGTCAAAGCGCCAGAATAACTCCACGTGTCCATGATGTGGGTCAGTGGCGTCCCGTTCAAACGTCAGTGACAGACATACTCCAGCGTGGGTCCAACAAAGTACTGATCCACGGTCCGGGTTCTCTATCCAAGAGGAGCGCGTAAAATCCTCGCATTTGTGGGGGGAAAATACTGAGTCAAAGGGGTTTAAAAGAAGTTGGAGAGAGTCCTGCGCTGCGCGTCGGAGCGCGCGGTGTGTCTGGAGTGTGTGCCGCTCAGATGCGCTCTGGCAGACTGATCGGACATACCAGAGCAGAGCTGAGCGGAGCAAAGCACGCGCCGGGCGCACGCGTAAAGACGCCGCAGTTACGCGTGTCAGGACTTCCGGGAAAGGGCTTCAAACAATAAAGGCAGCCCGAGGATGAATAAGCGTCCACTATGACCTGACATAACAATAAAAGTCACATAACTGCGCACGGTTTATTGTGATGATATTTTCATTTACACATGCGTTTTATTTATTGACAGTATTTTTGGCGGACACGGTTTTCGTCAACAATAAATGGCCTCAGCTGTGTTTGTGGAGAGGGTTCCAAATACTACTCGTCCGCCGGGTCCTAGTGCCATCTCCCTCCGCTAAACGTGGCTCTCACGGCGTGGTGCTCTGGCAGACCGCACACAGGCTCTGACCGTAGCCCCGTCTGTGCCAACCCTCCCTCTCCCTCCCTCCCCTCTCTCTCCCGGGGCTCATTAAATGCCCTGATTTCTATTTCCAGGCGGTCTCAAACAGGATTCCTGCACCTCTCACGCTGGAGCGGGCGCAGAGTGGCATTTCCATTTGACTTCGTGGGATTTATAATTCAGTCACGTGACGGCAGACTGAAAATCAAAATGAGTTTATTTGTCATGTTTGGTTCGTTTTATAATTTCTCCATTATGCTCTCAGTGCAGTTCTCTCTGATCTTATTAAACCCACTAAAACGGGCTGTGTCCTTTGGGACTGGTTTTACTGTTTTGTTTTTGTTACAAAGCACAAATTAAAGAAAACCCAGTGACTCCTTTCAGTTACAGCCAGTGGGCGCTGGTTGCATCACTCTGGGCCATGATACCATCCAACAATGAATCACTAAATATTATTATTAGTATTCATTATGAGTTAGGCATTAACTGTAGACGTCAAGCAGTTAATTGTTAGTCACACTTAACCAATGAATTGTGTTAATTAAGGCTAAATATTGTGTAGTTATTATAAAGTGTTACCAAGATTAATATGGTGGGGTTATTCCTATTATAGCCACAGTTGCCCTGGGGTAGAAGGACAGAATGAAGCTGCCAATCTGTGCCACCCTTCAGCCACTACCATTATTTGTGAGTGTGTGTGAGTGCACGGACGTAGAGGTGGATGAAGTGTTTTGCTCAAGGACACAAAGACAGTATCCACCTGCAAGGATCAGATCCACCTTCCAGTCATGGAACGTCCCGCTACCATTTAAAGGAATAGGCCACCGTTTTTACATACTGAGATATGTTCTTACCTGAGCTTTGACGGCGTAATAATACCGGGAGTAATTTGGCATCCGCACAGTAAAGTGAAGATTACTGCGCGGATTTCGAAATACTCCTGGTATTATTACGCCTTACAATATAGTCCCTCCTTTTATCCGCTTAGAAAATCCACATTGTTTAATTTTGTGTAATTATACTTTGTAGTGGAACACTTCACGTAACCATATTTAAATAGGGAAAACGTGGAAGAGCTTGGTAGCTTCTATCTTGACCTGTTTTGGAGCTATAGAGGAGAGAGGGAGAGGCTAAATGCTAACGCCGTCTGCGCTGTGTTTACGTGACTGAAGATCAGACAGGTCCTAAAGAACTCGTCACAGCTAAGGTAAGAACATATCTCAGTATGTAAAAACGGTGGCCTGTTCCTTTAAGCCACAAACTATAATACAATGGTGTGCATGATCTCACGAGATATATTGTATATATATTATTGTATATTGTATAAGTGAGGAATCCTTCATTTATATCAATCTGTGTGTTTAACAAACCAGCATATTGTCCCACAGGATGAAACGGCAGCGTGCGCCTGCAAACACAACTCCAAACCCTAATTCTGTTTTGGCTCAGACGCACATCACTAAAAGGCTTTTTCTGTAGGCAGTTTTTCTTGCGCTGCAGGTTGTGTTGTGTGCTTCTTATTTGATCATTCAGAGACTGGTGTTTCTCACGCAGTTCAGCCGCAGTTCATCTTTAATCTTTCACCTGTGTTTGTGCTGTTGCTTCAACACGTGCTGAACCCCGAGGTCTCTGTTCGAATCTTCATGTGTCTTATACAAACAGACAGCGGCTGAATATCTCTGCGCGGAGCGAACCTGCCTCAATAACATGAACACCAGACATTTTCTATCATATAAAGGTGATCTATTATTTAGAGACAGAGCTCCAAAACACAGCACTGCTACAAATCTTTATTAATTCCAATCAAAGACGAGGAGAGTGCAATTATTAAACTTATTAACAGTGCTTCATTTGTAAATTAGTATTTTCAGGAACACTTTTGGTCTGATGTGATGGATTGGGGGAACAGGCCAAAACATTTGCCGGAACACTCTCATTAGACACCGTTATATCAGATACATTTTTTGCCGGATCCTCCTGAATATTTCCTGGATCCTTTACCCTGAAAAGAATTGAATTGGGGGAAAGCGCTCCCACAATGAGGGCGTTTAAGGTGTTGTGGAAGTTTGACCACTGCATTTGACCCATACTGATGGGGGCCGCACATCAGGAGCAGTGGACGACCATAGCGCAGCGCCCGTGGACCCATCTCCACACTACAAAAAGTAAATATCAAGCATTGGCTTAAATGACTTGAATTGAGGAAATGCATCTTGTTTTGAGCTGTTTTCACTCATTTAGACACTTTTCCTGATCGGACCAAGTTTACTTTGCTTGTTTGAGGACATTTCAGACCAGTTCTAGGGTAAATCTTGCTTGAAATAAGAAAGTAATATTGCCAATGAGATAAGACCAATTTTCTAACCCCATTGGCAAAGAAAATGACCTGAAATAAGGACGAAATATGTTGAAACGAGTCAGAAACATCTCAGAACAAGTGAAATAATCTAGGACAAATGCCCAACAACTTCTTAACCAGTCAAAACAACAAAAATTTGGATTATTATGCTCAAATTGAGATGTTTATACTGATCTAGTTAAATACTTTTTGCAGTGCAGATGTGGAGCCAGGCTGTTGGTCAGAATCACCTGGCTGGAGGATTCACCTACTGTGCGTTTTACAGCTGATGAACGCCCGGTGGAAACCCACACGGTCCAGGAATTAAACCCGGGACCTTCTTGCTGTGAGGCAAGAGTGTTGACCGCTCAGCCACCCTGCCACCACTACAGCTCACTCTCCTCTGGGATCGGTTCTATCCTTCTAACACTCAGATTGCAAAAGAGACTGACCGATAGGAAAAAAGGAACAGTTTCCACATCTGAGCAGAGTGAAAAAGAGAAACCACTAAATCACCATCGTCCAATAGAGTTTGGGAAATCCCACAGTGACCATGGAGATCCGCCATCTTTGCAGCTGTTAGCATATATTTCCATTGACTAACATTAGCTAAAAACAGTATAAAAAGTGGAGAAAATAGCCGTGGAGCAACTCCGTGAACTGCTGAGTTACTGCTGGTAAATACATCTAACACACTGTGGTCTCCAAGTGTTTTAATGTGAACAATAACTCCAGTATTTTAACTTCTAAAATCTCCATTAGTTTACAATTGCTGCTAATCCCATAATGCTTAGCGATATGACGTCACATTCCCGAACTCTAAAGTGTCGCCTGGATCATTTTGTACAGTCTTATCCTGATGTAGGTAAGTACTTTCATTGTTAGTCCTGAGCCACTTCGACTGAGCGCACTGTTATTATAGGCCAACCTGAGCACCGGTGGACCGCCTCCTGGGTTTGTCCCCGTTTCAGAGCGTGGTGTCCTGCACTGCTCAGCTCCTCCACCTCCCCTTCCTCCTGCGCACCATATTCTGGGAAGAGTGTAGCAGAGGAATATATTCTGTTTAATGCTCCAGCGAACGTACATTAGCCAGAACAATAGTAGAGATTGAAGGCTTGTGTAGCTGCAAGTCTTGCCCGGGTACCTCCTCGTTTGTCCCTTTTTGTTTCTCGTAGCACCTCCACTGTGCTGCCTCCACTGTGCTGCAGGTGTGGGGGGGTCTTGGTGCCTCTTCAGTCATTCAGAAGAAGGAATATGTAGGTCTCAAATGTCTTTAGCTCAAACGCTGGGTCCTTTATAGTACAGACTGCA
This sequence comes from Gobius niger, assembly GCF_951799975.1. NCBI lineage: Eukaryota > Metazoa > Chordata > Actinopteri > Gobiiformes > Gobiidae > Gobius > Gobius niger. The sequence continues at coordinate 3,243,164 of NC_136871.1, read as the reverse complement.
GTAAAAAATCTAATGAATATCACAAAAACACAGCGAAGATGAACAAAAGTGTCCAGTAAAACAATGTGGAACACAGAAACTACAAATGCAGTTCCCAGGAAAAGGCAAAAAAGTTGCTGTACCAGTGTTAATTTTGACAACATATTTTATTTTAGTTTTAGTCTTAGTCTTTTGACTAAAATGTAATTTAATTTTAGTCGAGATTTAGTCAAAAAAAGCTTTTGAATTTTAGTCTAGTTTTAGTCGATTAAAATTGCATGTTAATTTAGTCGGCTAAATTTAAGACTAATTTAGTTGACTTTAGTAGTAGTAATCATATTTAATCGTGGTCCTCGACTTCATGGGGCTGCTTCCACATGAAAAAAGCACAAACCTGTTCATTTGGCAGTGAATTTAAAAGATATGAGGCTTTTTCAGACGGTCAATAGAAGTTTGGATGATTTTAGTCTCTCCTTTTTTCATTTTTATTTAGTCTTATTTTAGTCGACTAAAATATCTGGACATTTTAGTCATAGTTTTAGTCTCATAAGAAACTTTTAATTTAGTTTTAGTCCAATTTTAGTCGTCAAAAATAACACTTTGACTAAAATTAAGACTAAATATATTAGTCGACGAAATTAACACTGTGCTGTACCAAGAGAGAGGGAAGTTTCTGCTTGTTTATGCATCACTCATGTGACAGTGAACTCAATCTACTTCCACACGACCCTCCAGTTCAGTTTCATGCAGTAACATAAATACTCCTGTAAACATTTGTTCAAACATGCATGACCAATGACTTAAATCACTCTGCGATAGTTAAATGCACACATGGGGGTCTGAATCAGCAGGGGCTTCTCAAACCCATCTGTTATATTCAAATACAGAATAATAATATATTAATACTCACTTTGATGTGTCCAGAGAAGGCATATGGACCAACATCCTGCTGTTCCACTGATGCAAACACACACAGTAGGAACGAGTAATGACCATATTGTTTACGGCAATAATGGTTAGACGTTTAAAGGCTGTATAAGTCCGTACATCGGAGCGACAGAGTTTATGAAGAGTGGTCAATGAGAGAGGCCGTTGGCACAGATTAGCAGTCCCAAGGAAGCCATGGCAACACTTTTCTTAAGGGTAGGTAGACAAATGTTCCTAAACCGTCATCTGCACTGAGTTTTTTATATTGAGGATGCTTCGCCTCACAGTTATATATATCTCTCAAACCATCTCTTCTCCTTTGCTCAAACTGTGTCTTTCATAGATGTTGGTGGACTTGAGATGGAGCTGAACCACTGACTGTGCAACATTAGTGCTTTCTCAACGATGTTAAGGTTCAGGTTTACTTTATTGCATTTGACCCGTCCTTCAATGCTGCTGGGGTAGTGAGCGACCTATGCAAAACACACAAGGGCCACTGTCCAATATAATGCTGTTTGCACTTTTCTTCTTTGCAATAAAGGAAGTAAACTCTACACTGCAAAAAGTGGATTCCAAGCAAGTAAAAAATGTCTTACTTTAAGAAATAAGTTCTTATTTTTCCCCTAAAAAGTAATAATGTCTTGCCGAGCAAAGTTTTCTTGAGAAAAAAAATCTTGTTTTAGGAATAAAATCTAGCCATTTCTTGTTCAGATGTATTTGCTAAAAAACATGCTAATTTTTTTGTAACAAGAAATAAAAACTTTTTGAATCTTCTTCAGGTTTAGACAAAGAATATTTTTTCTTATTTTAAGAAAAATAAGATCACAACAACTCTTAATCTAAGAACATATTCTCACAGATCGATAATACATTCCATTCTTTAAAGTGGGAGGCTCGGTGGCACAGCGGTTAGAGCCTCAGCTTCACAGCTCAAAGGTCCTGGGTTCGATTCCCACCATGACGGGGCCTTTCTGTGTGGAGCATGTTCTCCCCATGTCTGTGTATGTTTCCCCTACACCTAAAAACATGTACAATAGGTGCTTCCTCCAGCCAGGTGATTCTGACCATCTGGCTCCACATCATGGAGACGGGTCTCCGGGCGCGGGCAATATTTTCCTTAAATATTAGTATTAATTAAGAACATTTTGCTTAAATCAAGCAACATTTAAGTAAAATACCCACAATTTTTCACTAAATAAGAATGTTTTCCTTAAATTATTCCAGTTTGCTTAATTTTAGTGTTTCTTTCTTGTTTGATGATAAGAAAAATATTCTAGAAATAAGAATTCTTAGCAAGAAAAAAATGCTGACCCCATTGGCAGCATTTTTTCCTTGTTTTTCGTAGGGCACTTTTTGCAGTGTAATACTTTGTGGCTGGAAGTTTTATGTTCCGAATGCACACATTTCTGTCTCACAAAGACACTCACCACATAGAGGCTATTGAACAATTTGAGAGTAGATTTTCAGTGTTCAGACAGGTGGTACCAATAACAAAAGCAGCCCCTTCCTTCTCATTTAATTCATCCTTTTGCTAAAAGATAATTAGTTGCTGCAGGACCTTCTCAACATCCTCAAAGCATCAAAGGCCAGGATGTATGTATGTGTGTTGCTTCTCCCTCACTACCGCGGTGCTAGGATGTGGATATTGACCTCGCTGAGCTAAAGGAGACTTTCTGCGGCTTTCTGATTGAAGACTAATTCATTTGAGCTCGTGGCTCCGTCCTTCCGTCTGAGTGTAGGCGAGAGATCAGTTTTCACGAGAACACGAGGAGACGCACATTACAGTTGTACGGGGCTGTAATTTGCTTTTATGGACGATAGACTCTCGTGGCTCGGGTTTCATGTCTCAAACATAAAGATGGGAGACACCGGTTTGTGCAGCTTCGTCCAGTCACTACTGAAATTCTGCGTAGAGATTTGAGTGGCTGATCCAGATATGACAGCTTTACCGGTAGCACATTGATTGATTGTGGATTTTAGGAAGAACTGCCCACACTCCCCTCTCTAAGTCATGGGGAGAGAAGTCCAGGTAGAGTCCGGCTTTAAGTACCTGGGTCTGTATTTGAATGACAGCCTCACCTGGTCAACGAACACAGCCAGCATCGCCAAGAAGGCCCACCAACGCCTCTTCTTTTTGAGGAAACTCAAAGTTGCTGACCCCTAAGTTCTCTCCTCTTTGTGTTAGAGCAGTGGTTCTCAACCTTTCGGAGCCGCGACCCCCATTATAACAGTGAATTAGGATCGTGACCCCCACCCGGGTCAGACCATTGGGAAAGACAGGGACATTAACCCCTTAACTCCCACCTGAACCAAGCACATTTTCTCCAGTTTGGCTTTACCCCAGTCCAAAAGCTTCGGGAAAAAAGCTGTGAAAATAGTGACAGAACTGAGACGAAAACAACGATGGAAATGTGACAAAAAAGGGACGAAAAATTGACGTAAAAATGACAAAAATGTGACAGAAAAATTACAAAAAAATGACCAATAAAATTACAAAAAAATTACAAAAAAAAAAAATTACAAAAAAATTACTAAAAAATGACCAAAATGTAAAAAAAAAAAAGACAAAAATTTGACAAAAATGTGATAAAAAATTGACAAAAAATGACAAAAAAATGACATGAGGAAAAAGATCCTCTCGGTTCAGGCGGGAGTTAAGAGGTTAAACTATATAACTCTTAAAAAACAAAGAACAAACAATGGCTAAAACAAAAATGAATTAAATTTAGAACAATTAATGGCACCCTGGTAAAATAGCATGTATGCCACGACACCATAATAATAATATTAAAATATATATTTTATCTATATGCTCTGGCGACTCCCCAAATTTGTCTCGTGACCCTCTAGTGGGTCCCGACCCCCAGGTTGAGAAGCCCTGTCTTAGAGGATAACATTAAATCGCTATTTATCACACTGGGTCAAGCTGTCCAGTCGTACTATCTCTGTCATAGCCTTGACTGTGGGGCTCAGGCGCTCACTCTCAGCCACTGAATGTTTGCTTGTGTATCAGTATGATGCTCTGAGAGGGTATTTATCCCTCTTCTGTGGAAGCATAGACAGACTTGAATTGTAGGACTAGCGCAATGTCTCGAGTTCATGTCTCTGGGTCCAACACTGATGGTAAATAAACATCTCCTCCATAAGACATCCAGACTCCTGCCTGTTTTTCATCAATCCTCTAACACCCTGCAGCGCGTGGTCTAAGTGGCAGGGAAGATCACTGCCAGATCACTTTCACGCCGATCAGTGTCAATAACAATTAGCGCTGCAGAAGGCGGGCCATGGGGGATCCTTTACACCCCTCCAACCGACTGTTCGTCCCTCTTCCCTCAGGAAGAAGCCTGAGGAGTATCAAAGGGAACACTTCTCGTCTGCGGTCCAGCTTCTTTCCTGAGGCAGTGAGAAGAATGAACAAGCTACACTAAATACCTCTGAGTGCCGCTCATGCAGTTGCTCTTATGTCTATGCATTGTTTTTAAAGGAACAGGCCAACGTTTTTCCATACTGAGATCTGTCCTTACCTGAGCTTGGACGAGATGATATGTACCTGTCTGGTCGTTTTGTGTGCCCTCAGTCACGCAAAACAACCAAAGATGTTGTTAGCATTTGGCCTCTCTCAATGTATTCCTATAGCTCCAAACAGGGGTGTTGAAGTTGGAAGCTACAAAGCTCTTCCACGGGCACAAAGACCAGACAGGTACGCATCAACTCGTCTAAGCTCAGGTAAGAACATATCTCAATATGGAAATACGGTGGCCTGTTCCTTTAAGTCAGTATTTATTATATATATTTATATTCTTGCCTTGAGGACAGAATTTCATTCTGTCGGGTTTTTGTGGAATGACAAATAAAGCACCTTGAACCTCGACATTTACACATCATAACAACATAACATCATTTCATAAGGGCTCATTCACAAATGAATCTACAATGTTAATCTTTAAATTGAATAAAGTGTTGAGTGTGAGGGGTTCTGCATCTCCATTATCCGTGCGTACTTGCCTGTGATTCGAATAAATCGCAATTCAAACTCCCTTTGCTGCAAAGAATTGTCCTTCACGGGATTAATAAAGTTTTCTGATTCAAGTGAACAAGATGATATTACCTTGCGCTGATATAGACTCCTCTGTGTTTGTGGTGGTTAAAAAAAAATCTACTTATAGATTATAACACCCAAATAAATTGATTAACACATCAGTATTGTACATTTTGATGCAACTAAAGCTGAGGGGGGAATATTTTATGCTTTAAAATGAGTTTGCAATGCACGTGTTTGCACCCCTTTAGAACTGGCACAATAGACTCTGGGATTGTGTGAGAAATCAGAGAGCCCTTTAATGTTTAAACTGGTTTTCTGCTTCAGTCTTTGGCTTGACAGACAAAGCAACACTATTTTTGACCTGGACATGTTATCCATATCTGAGGACAGAGACAAATTAGGTTTATTTAAGATAAAAAGAGAGGCAGAGAGATCCTATTTTCATTGGAATCACACCCAGGTCAGTCTCCCAGATGAACAAACTCGGAGCCTGTTTTCTCCCCGGCCCCTCCCCTCTGTGCTGGTAACAGGAGCCAGACCGGTATTGAGTATTCAGGGCAGCTCCTCAGTCTGAGCTCAGTGTTGTGTGTGAATGTGTGAGTGAAGGAGAGACAGGACAGTCCTGCTGCTGTCAGACTGGGACAGGCGAGTCACCTCTGAGTCTGTCTCTGACGGGACCTGCCTCCTCCTCCTCCACCACGAGAGGCGACTGACGGCACAATGGTTTTAAGTGGAAACCGGGAAACATAACATTACATCAAAACAGCTCTGATTGGAATTTTGTTTTGATTGGCACCTGTTATAAATAATGAACTTTTCAAGGGCTCATTTTCGGGCTCAATAGTGATCGTCTGTACATTTATTTGCATTTTTTCCCCCATTTTACTAAAGTAATACTTTTTTTTTACCCATAGTGAGTTGTTTGTTTGTTTTTTATACTATAGGTCGCATTCACGTGACATCACAACATTCTAAAGCGCCTCTAGACACAGACGGCATCGCGTCATAGAAGGGGGCGTGGCTTCACCAAGGGGGACACCATTTTTCACTGTTTTTAACCATGTTCTGGTGGACTTTGAACTTAATTATCACGCGTGAATAAAGTCAAGTCTAAATCGGGTCCATATGGATGTTTATTCACAGCAGATTGTTCAGTAGAAGCGGCAAAACGGCAGTCGTAGCTAGCGCGAGGTAGCGTTAGCATGTAGAATGGGGCTAACATAAAGCATCAAGTTAGCATTCTCCGTTTTTTATGTAATTTTGGGCTGCTGAACCACTTTGCTCCTCCCCATGTCTTTGTATCTTTATTTAGTAGAAACTATATTCATAATTCAGCATTTGTTGAAGTAGTTTTTGAATAATTGGAGCAAGTTACAATTTTTCTCTTCTTTGTTTTCCCCTTTTACTGTTTTCAAACATGACCGTATGTGGGCGATTCCAGAGATGCCGTCTGTATCTGTAAATACAGAATCGGCCATATATGGTCATGTTTGAAAACAGTTAAGGAGGAAAACAATAGATACAGACGGCATCTCGTCATAGAAGGGGGCGTGGCTTCGCCAAGGGGGAAAATAGAATCTTTAGGGAAACTCAATTTCCCCTCTTTTTAGCCATTTTCTGGTGGAATATGAACTTATTTATCACATACAAATAAAGTCCATTGTAAATCGGGCCCATTTGGATATTTTCTCACAGCAGATTGTTCAGTAGAAGTGGAAAAAACGGCAGTTGTAGCTAGCGCTAGCTAACCGTTAGCATTAGCCTGATGCTAACATGTAGCATGAAGTTAGCATTCTCCGTTTTTCATGTATTTATGGGCTGTTGAACCACTTTGCTCCTCTCCATGTCTTTGTATCATTATTTAGTAGAAACTATATTCAGAATTCTGGATTTGTTAAAGTAGTTTTTGAATAATTAGACAAAGTTTAGATTTTTCAAAATTGTTTTCCCCCTTAACTGTTTTCAAACATGACCATATAAGGGAGATTCCAGAGATGGGTCTGTATGTATTGCTGGGTTGCAGGTGACATCACAGCATTCTAAAGGCCTATACTATTACATAGAGGAAAAATTATTGTTTTTCAGGACATTTTTGGTCTTGTACAGAGAGATCATGGACCCAGTGACTGATATTAATGATCATTTTTTAAATTCACATATTTCCTTTTTAGCTACGACTTGTAAAAGTGCTGTTAATAGGAAAAACTGGCTCCGGCCCCCCGTTGGGTCCAATGACATCATCATATTCTAGAACCTGCAACCCAGCAATAGAATGTTGTGATGTCACGTGAATACAACGAGAAAAATCTAAAAATCTTCTGTTTGTTTGCTTGAATTAAATATATGAATAAAACAAAAACCAAAAAAGAACAATCTAATCCATTGCCTTTGTTAAAGCTGGGGTACCTCACTTGTTGTTGTAAAGTAGATTTGTTTCTACCACCACAGAGCATGTTGTAAACAGCAAAAAACAGACCTTGTTGCAGGGTCTTCACCTAATGTTTTTATTGAGTGATTGAAGATAGAAATAGAATCTAAATTAGTCAAATTCATTTTGGGTGTGGCACCGCTCAAAGCTGTATTTTGAATGCACATAAACAATTAGCTTGAACAATTGCACAAGGGATCATGAGAGCGAGAAAACAAAATGTCTGCAGGAAAAATCAGGTCCCCCAGCTTTAACTCGTTGTAACATTAGTACAGGGACAGACTGAGCCCAGACCAAAGCTTCTAGAGGTCTGTGTCTGGATACAGGTTTGCAGGTGGGGGACTCCATATTGTCATATCATCCTAAACCCAGTTATTCCGCCCAACTGGCCTTTTGCAGCCCATCTCTAATGTTGTTTTGCTGTGCCTGGTCAGAGTTCTCTGTAGAATGTGTGCGTCTGTGAAGGGCGTGTGGAGGTGAGCCGTGTCTCAGTGATTTATGGTGTCCCAGCTGTGGACACAGGCTGCATCTCTGTGGACCTCGGCACATCAGGACAAACCCCGGAAACACACGCAGATGCACACACTACAAAAAGTACATATCAAGCATTGGCTTAAATGACTGGAATTGAGGAAATGTATCTTGTTTTGAGCGGTTTTCACTCATTTAGACACTTTTCTTGATCGGACCGAGTTCACTTTGCTTGTTTGAGGACATTTCACACCAGTTCTAGGGATAATATCGCTTGAAATAAGAAAGTAAAATTGCCAATGAGATAAGACCAATTTTCTTACCCCATTGGCAAAGAAAATTACCTGTAATAAGGACGAAATGTGTCGAAATGAGTCAGAAACATCTCAGAACAAGTGAAATAATCTAGGACAAATGCCCAAGAACTTAACTAGTCAAAACAGCTAAAATTTGGATTATTGTGCTCAAATTGAGATGTTTATACTGATCTAGTTAAATACTTTTTTGCAGTGCAGGGAGAAACCAAACAATGCAAAACACAGAAGAAGAAATACATGCAGTTTTCATGAGACGTTCTTGGAGGTCAAAGCACAAGCAAGTGCAATGGTGACGCTCGCTTGGAAGGAAAGCAGCAGGGGAATGTTCCTGCACTATTGGAAGCACCATTTACTCAAAGGTCTGGGTTTTGTTTACTTATTCACATGTTCAGAAAGAAGTGTGAAAGAGCTGCTGAGCTGATTAGTCAAGGCCTTTCTAAAATAAGTTCAATTTCACAAGCTTGTGTTTGCTGCATTAGAATTCATTTTATTTTGGAAAAGACATTATTAAAGGGAACAAAGAACCGACGCCCTCATATGGATCACAATTTATTTCATATTGCATTTTTTGTTGTAATCAATCTCTAAAAGTGTCTGATGTTTTGATATTGTCGTCTGGGTCCAATGGAACTTCAGTCCTTTTCACTAATAGGATTGAGCTGATTTGAATCGGCCTCAGAGCTTTGTACAAGGCTCTTTTTAAACATCTGATCACACAGACATTTATTCTTTTCCCTGCACTGTGAAGGCTGATTTGGAATATAACTTGAGAAATACTTGCAAATACTACTATGATTAAGTGCAAAACAGTTTTTAGCCTTTCATTTGTTACACCAGTAGATCAAGATAAAGTTGATGTTTTTGCTTTGTTTGTCGATAGATACAGACGGCATCACGTGAAGGGGGCGTGGCCAAGGGGGGAAACTTTTGGGAAACACAATTTTCCACTCTTCCATTTTCTGGCGAAATATAAACTTATTTATCACATACAAATAAAGTCAAATCGAAATGGATATTTACTCACAGCAGATTGTTCAGTAGACGTGAAAAAAACAGCAGTCATAGCAAGCGCTAGCTAGCGTTGGCATTAGCACAATGCTAACATGTAGCATGATGTTTGCATTCTCCGTTTTTTTTATGTATTTACTATGGGCAGGCTCCTCTCCATGTCTTTGTATCTTAATTTAGTAGAAAACTATATTCATAATTCAGCATTTGTTAAAGTACTTTTTGAATAAATAGAGAAAGTTTAGATTTTTCTCAAAATTGTTTTCCCCCTTAACTGTTTTCGAACATGACCATATATGGGCGATTCCAGAGATGTGTATCTATTGCTGGGTTGCAGGTTCTAGAATGTGATGATGTCATCGGACCCAGCGGGGGGCAGGAGCCAGTTTTTCCTATTAATAACATTACACTTTCACAAGTCGTAGCTAAAAAGAAAATATATGAATTTAAAAAATGATCTTTAATATCAGTCACTGGGTCCAAGATCTCTCTGTACAAGACCAAAAATTTCCTCAAAAACAAAATAATTTTTCCTCTATATAATAGTATAGGCCTTTAGAACGCTGTGATGTCACCTGCAACCCAGCAATACAGACGGCATCTCGTCATAGAAGGGGGCGTGGCCTCGCCGAGGGGGAAAATAGAATCTTTAGAGAAACACAATTTTCACTCTTTTTAGCCATTTTCTGGTGAAATATGAACTTATTTATCACACAAATAAAGTCAAGTGTAAATCAGGCCCATATGGATATTTTGTCGCAACAGATTGTTCAGTAGAAGTGAAAAAACGGCAGTTGTAGCTAGCGCTAGCTAACCGTTAGCATTAGCCCGATGGTAACATATAGCATCATGTTAGCATTCTCCGTTATTCATGTATTTATGGGCTGTTGAAACACTTTGCTCCTCTCCATGTCTTTGTATCTTTATTTAGTAGAAACTTTATTCATAATTCAGCATTTGTTGCAGTAGTTTTTGAATAATTAGAGAACATTTACATTTTTTCCAAATTGTTTTCCCCCTTAACTGTTTTCAAAAATGACCATATATGGGCGATTCCAGAGACGCCGTCTGTATCTATGGAACATTTAACAGATTTGGACCTGGAAGTAAGTTATTGTGTGTGATGTCACCATGGTTACTGACCGTGAATCAATGCTGGTGAAAACTATCTATAGAAGCAGAACTGGCTATGTTATTAGGTACATATATAAACTACTCCAGTAAAGCCTGGATGTTGACAGAAATGTATTTTTATTCCTTCAAGAGGACATTTGAACAAATATGAGACACATGCTGTAGACAAACTGAAGGTCTGGAATAATGCTCATAATTTGTCCTCAATTCAAACACAAATACAGTCTTTTATACATTAGCGGGTATTAAAGATGACAGATTTTTCTCAAGGACAAAATGGCAGTAAGTAACGATCAATCGGAGCTGGGATGGAATAGAATAGTGTTCAGAAGTTCAATTTGTAAAGCGTGTGTGGCTTATAGAGTCATGGATGCTTCACTCCAGGCTTTATTTGCTTCAATATGCAAATAATGTGTTTTCTTTTTGATGTATTCACTAAATCGTCAACATGGAAACCGTCATGTCGGCTTCTGCAACTGCCCTGAAGAAGAATATCCATATCAAAGGAAAATGCAGAGATGTTTGTTGTGCTCTTAGAATAAGGACGTGTCTGATCCGGAGTCTATGGAGACGCAGTGAAAGCCACAGCACAAGCGGGTCGGTTCACGCAGAGAGTGAGGGTGTGTCGGGCCGGGTGCTTTGCTCAAGGGCTCAGCGGAGGCTCTTTGATGCAGATCTGAAATGGTACCATGTTGAGTCGAGTCAAATTCCCCACAGTCTCTACAGCAGCCCGAGGATGAGTGAGCACAGCGGCAACACTGAGTTCACCGCGAAAACATCAACAAGAACCTCCACACACGGCCTGTATCGGGCTTTTCCCTCAGACGGGACGCTCTCAGGGCCCCCGGGGCGCTCTCAGGGCCACCGGGACGCTCTCAGGGCCTCCGGGACGATCTCAGGGCCTCTGGGACGCTCTCAGGGCCTCCGGGACGCTCTCAGGGTCTCCGGGAGGCTCTCAGGGCCTCCGGGAGGCTCTCAGGGCCTCCGGGACGCTCGCAGGGCCTCCGGGAGGCTCTCAGGGCCTCCGGGAGGCTCTCAGGCCTCCGCTGTCCTGACCCCTGTCCTGGTAAATCCCCACATATACAAAGAAGGCTGAAAAGTCAAATTTGATCATTCTTCGCAGAACAACATCATATATCAGCCGTGTACATCAAATAGAGGAACTGCATTGTGAACATGTTGACCATCGATCTAAATATTTGCAAAGTATTTTATTTTTATTGATGGATAAGACACATTCTAGGACCCGACTGATGTTGACTTTTGGGGTCTGATACCAATATGAAGGAGGTTGGCCAATAGCCGATATACAGGCCGATACTTCATTTAATATTTTTATTTTCTCTCAAATAGCCTATAGAAATTAAAATGTATTATTATAGCAAAGGTTTCCATCCTTCCATTTTCTTCCGCTTTATCTGGGTCCGGGTCGTGGGGGCAGCAGTGTCAGCAGAGATGGCCAGACTTCCCGATCCACACAAACCTCCTCCAGCTGTTCTGAGGCGACACCAGGCCAGCTCGGAGACATAGTCCCACCAGCGTGTCCTGGGCCTTCCACGAGGCCTTGTCCCACTAGGACATGCCTGGAACACCTCCAGGAGGCATCCGAAACAGATGCCCGAGCCACCTCAGCTGCTCCTTTCGACTCTACTCCGAGCTCCTCCCGGGTAACTGAGCTCCTCACCCGATCTCGAAGGGTGCGCCCAGCCACCCTGCGAAGGAAGCTCATTTCGGCCGCTTGTATTCGCGATCTTGTCCTTTCGGTCATTTCCCAAATCTCATGACCATAGGTGAGGGTGGGAACGTCGATCGATCGGTAAATCGAGAGCTTTGCCCCGACTCAGCTCCCTCTTCACCACGACAGACCGATACAGCGACCGCATCACTGCTGACGCCGCACCGATCCGTCTGTCCATCTCACGCTCAAAACTACGGGCTCTTTAAGATGTTGTGATAATAATAATAATGCATAATTTTTACATAGAGCTTTACTGGACACTCAAAGACGCTTTACTTTGCACTATTCATTCACTCCATACCCGGTGGTGGTAAGCTACTATTGTAGCCACAGCTGCCCTGGGGTAGACTGATGGAAGCGAGGCAACCAGTCTGCGCCATCGGCCCCTCCGACCACCACTCACTCACGCACTACATTCGCTAGGCTTCCTGGTGTTACCAAACGGTTTCCCATCCAAGTCCTGACAGGCCCTTCCCTGCTGAGCTTCCGAGGTCTGACAAGATCGGGCCGAGCAAAGGCCACAATGTGATGACACGTGAACACAATATTGTGAAGATCCAGAGGGTGTGGAAAGACCAGGCTAAAACTGGCTAAAAATAATCAGTTTGTTCCTTTTCAGAATAGATTCATTATGAGGGAAAGTAAATAATTTATCTTAATGAATCTATTTTGAAGATTGGTGGGTATAGTTGATTGACTGAACATTGCGTTTTGCTGTGACAGGTTTTGAAAACAAAGTTCACATTTAAAGAAAGTGCGCTTTGTGTATTTGTATTTCTGATAGAAAATAAAATACGAGAGTTAAAAAACACATTTCCTCTCTTTGTCTTTGAATATCATCTTCTCTTCTGTCTATCTACATCACCTGTAACATTTAGAGCGAGAAATAACACCTGAATTAGACTAACTCTTCTATATAATGGCTGTGTATATCAAGTGAAATATCAGGTCAATGGAGTACAGAGGAAAAGTAAGAAATTGAGAGCACCGATGATGATTTTATAGTGATCTGCATGTAACCAAAAAAGAAGAGCATAAAACCAACAAAGGAAGAAGAACAGGACGTCCTTGTGGGGACAGACTTTATGAGGTTGATCAGGTTTAGACTCTGATTAAGGACACTCTTCATCACAACTATGTCCTCTGTCTCCCCTGTCCTCCCCCGTCCTCTGTCTAACAGGGCGGACGCAGGACACTCCCTCTTCGTAATAAAAGTGACGTAATGAGTGTCCTACAATAACACTGGCTGTATTTAAGTCCATTGTATCCATCTGGATTTCAGTTGTCTGCCTCTCTTTTCAAGACAAACTCATATCTCGGTCTGTCTCTGGACCAGGCATCAAAACTTGGTGTCTAAAGATAGAATAACAGATATGGTTTTACAGAAGTTTACCACCTCCAAGAGTAGAGAGTGCAGGAATAAATAATAAAGGCACTTAGCAAGTAAATAAATCCCTCCTCCGTGGATTAGCAGAGGCTGATTTTTTTTTGTACCGAGAAATCACTGCTGAAAAAACGTTTATTTCTTTACAGTCGATGCGATTGAGGCTACAAAAGATAAATAATGCCGATGCCAAGGTGTACAAACAGTGGATAAAAGGCTGAATAACACTCAGGGCTGTTAGTTTTCTCATTGCTCGGCTGTCGGTCCTGCAGAGGTCTGACCCGGCTCCAGAGGTCAAGCCATTTAATCCACACGTGTTAGAGATGGGCAGCGAACCAGGAGGTGCGTCTGAACCAACCACATGCTACAATTATGACCACACGCTGACCAGCCCTGGTGTCATGCTTCTTTTCAAACCGAAGATTGTTAAAAAAAAATGAAATAATTCTTTCTTATGATAAACATCAGATAATTCATCCACAAATGTAAGTGTTCACATATTCATCAAAGCATCAGCATATTTACACTACATGGAGAAAGTTCCCATAATGAAGACCTGACCAAACTAAAGTGCGTGTTCATCCGTTGTGTGGGACTTGTCTTACTCCGAAGGTGCCAATCCTTTTAAGCTTAGTGTCACTCAGTGGAAGCCTCCAGTCAAACACCGACAAGCCGAGCTCCACATGAACTCTCCTGCTCAGGCGAATGCAGCCGGTCCTTCTGAAATGATCCTACCAATGAATGTTTTCACTTCACAGAATTATCTGCAACACATTGGACACTATAATAAATGTTGTTGTATAAATGGCTCTGTGCCTGACCTTTGTTTTAATCAAATCTTCTACACAGGGTATTGAGTATCGAGAGCAGACTTATGAGGGATAAACAAACCAAGGAAGGACAAAGCAATTTTCAGTCTCGGTCGCTGGCACGGACTGTAGAGCAGTGACTGAGTGAGGGCGGCTTTCCCCATAGTGTTCAAAGTAAGTGAGGCTCATTCATGCAAGCAACTTGACTGGGTATATTTGGAGTCAGCTCCTATTTAGAATAAGACAAATATTAAGTAGTGAAAGGATAATAAATAGGAGTGTGTTGTGGGTGTCGGGACAAACAGGTAAGAATGCCAAGTTCAACGAAAAAAAGTTCAAAAAAGTTCTAAATTACTTACTGTTAAGCTTCCTGCAGCTAATAGCGAGGCTTCGTTCATGCTTTTCACAGTTGCTGCCCGTCAAATCCCCGTGTTTAAGTAGGCACATGGTCGTTGATACTTTGTATTAGATTGCATCTGCCGTATTATACTCTGGGGCCAGGAAAAAGAGATTCTTTATCAATTTTGACAACTTCATTCATTTTAAATATGGTTGCCTTGTATATAAAGTATTGCATGGACTTGCTCCACCTCCATTGCAGGATTTCATCAAGCCAAAGTCTGTTAGTGGGATCACGGGCACCAGGGCATCAGCTTGAGGAGACTGTGAGGTTCCACACAGGAGAACCTCCTCTGGACAGACTGTGCTCTGTGAGGTTCCACACAGGAGAACCTCCTTTGGACAGACTGTGCTCTGTGAGGTTCCACACAGGAGAACCTCCTCTGGACAGACTGTGCTCTCTGTAAAAGGCACCAGGTACTGGAATACTCTCCCTTCATCAGTCAGAGAGACTCCAACTCTGGCCACTTTTAAAGCACGTTTTAAACTGTGGCTAAAGGAAAACCAGGCCTGTGAACACTTTTAATTGTTACTGCATGTATTGTTATCACATTATGTAATTGTAAATTGTAAATTGTGTATGTGCTGCCTGCCTCGGGACTACAGATGGAAACTAGCATCCCTGCTATAATCTGGCATATTTACAGTGCTCATGTGCAACTGTTCATTAATATGCATTGTCCCTATCAAATAAATAAATAAATACAATCACAGTGGGACTTTCCTGGTTAAAAAAAGGTAAAAACAAAAATTAAATATTCACAAAATGCCTATGAGAGCAAACAGTTGTACAACCTTAAAGGGATATTTCAGGATTGTTGACATAGGGCCTCATTTCCTAGTAATCCAGTGTTGTTGATTTCTGGAGATTATTATTTTTATTTTTTTAATCATGCAGTCCTTATATTTGAAGAGTTTAGTAGTACTAGGCTAATGCTAGGGTAGCACAGCTCTATGGTAACTAGTAGCCTGCATTAAAAACCTCTTTAAAATCATGGGCTCGTCCTCCAAACGTTGCCATATCTGATTTGCAGAAAGTTCCTTTGTGAATTCCATGTGTAGTAATGCCGGCAACAGGCAAACACGAAACAAACTCCTGTAGATCCGGTAGCCTAGCAGATCACTCCGCCGCTGCGTAGCTACAACCAGGAAGCTGATGCTGCTCAAATAGAAGTTATTTTAAATGCAAAATGGTTTTATTTCAAACACAGTCGACACAGACATTTATATGGTTAGTCTGGTGTTAGAAGTGATGTGCCTCAGGTGCTCTGTGCTTGGGTCAGACTGTTTTTAATGCAGGCTACTAGTTACCATAGACATGCACTAGCCTAGCACTAGCCTAGCACCACTAAAGTCTTCAAACATAAGGACTGCCTGAACACTCTGGATGACTAGGAAATTAGGCCTATGTCAAAAATCCTGACAAATCCCTTTAATACACCATATTATTACATTTCAAAAATATGAAATGAATACAATAAGGGCACCATCGCCAATTGTGTCCTATTTAAGCGTTTGGCATCTGTGAATTGGCTGTAGACAGGAAACGCCGGTCTCCAACATACTATACAGTAGATGGGTCGAACTTTTAGAGCTGCAACCCCCATAAACAAAAGATCTCGAGGAGCATCTATGTATTATGAATTTTGTGGCAATATTAATTTCAAATCTGGTTTATTTGTGAAACTAATGGCATAGATTTCCCTAAAATAAACAGTTTTCAATAAAAAATTTATCAGATTCAATGTTATGCATTTTTAATGGCCCTATAGGGGATTCCAACCCCCACACCGGGAACCCCTGGGAATTACAGCGGGGAAAAAAAGTATTTGGCCAAAATCCAATAGAATGTCTATGTGAAACTGACCAAATACTTTTTTTCCCCACTGTACAAGAACTGAAATTTGGCGAAAACCTGCTAATCTTTGCCAATATGTTATTGTCCTTGTTGGGAAACGTATCCTCTGAGTTTGCCCGATCCTTAAACGCTGCTGGAGCTTTCTGAGAAGATGAACCGCAGTGAAGAGGTGACTCATCTCCAGGTGCAGAGTGAGTTTTGCTAGTGTCAGGTCTACACTGAGCTGGAGTACGCACAGTTTCGACTCCTCGTACTGCGAGCGATTTGACGCTAATTCCCGACACTAAGCCCCGCTATAATTCAGACTGTCCAAGTTCAAATGCAGGGGGTATTTATAGCCGCCACCTCGGCCGCAGACTTGTGCCGTTGATCTTTGCGGCCTGACGCCTAAATAAGAGTGACCCCGGCTTTGAGGCCGCGGACGCTCAATCCCATTAACACTCGCGGCGCTTAAGACATTTACCGCACAGAACAGGGAATTAGCACACATCCAGCACATGTCACAAGCGCCGTCAGCTGAACGCCGGGGACGCCGTCGTCAGCCTCAATCTCATCCAGCTTGATTTATGCGGATCATTTGCAGCAGACTTCCACTAAAGTTAATCTGCGTCATGTTTATTTTACATGGGGCAAGTTGTTGAGCACACACGAAACCCAGTAACAAAATAGATAATACAATAAACATACAAATCTATGCATAAATTAAGTGCAGATAAAAATTAAAAATAAAACATCATTGGCTGTTTATGTTTTATAGAAAGAAAAAGTAAAAGTACGTCACAACTGATTGTCATCCATACATACAAATCTCAAGTAAGAGTGCGCCCCCTGCTGGCGAAAATGGAGAATGTGCATCAGACAGTGTGAATGTGGCTAAAAGCAGTAGCTGCGAGGAAATGTTGGTTCATAGCAATCGAAAGAAAGGCCTCATGAGTGAAGTGAAGGCAATTTGGTTTCAGAGCAAGTCAAGTGAAGGTGTCTGGAGGGAAAACACTTCCATGTGCAGACCGAGAAGATGCTCTTGATCCTATTAGTCACTGTGTACTAGTCCCGCTGCTTCTGGACATGACACCGGACAAACATGATCTTCATTTAAAAGGGCTGTATCATGCAACATCGACAGGGGCGGACTGGGACTGAAAAACAGCGCTGGACTCTGACCAGCCTGGCCCAAATTAGCGAATTGTGCACTTCCACAAATACACATTTTAACCTTTCACCACCCGCCTTAACATTAACAAGTGCATTTTCCCCAGTTCGGCTTTTTATTATTATTTTTTGATCGGCATCATCAGCAAAAAGAACTGGAAAGGTGGTCGTAGAAACAGAAGCAAAATCATTAATATAAATAATAAATAATAATGGTCCCAAAATTTAACCTTGTGGTGCACCATACTCCACGGAATTTCTTTTAGATTCATGTTTTTTTTATACTGGGCTTTACCCAAATCTAAAAGCTTCTCGACTGGATATCAACAATGTAACGCCTCATTTGAAAGCTAAGACCAACACACGTGATGGAAACTGTTTTTTAAATTATTATTTCTATCATTTTTTGTTGCGTTTTTCTCACGTTTTTGTTGACTTTTCATCCTCTTTTTCTCGCTCTTTTGATGCTTTTCTTTTTAGCTTTTAGATTTGGGTGAAGCTCGGTTGAGGCGGGATCGGTGGCCCTCGAGCCAGTGGCCCTTCTGTGCTCTTCCAGAATGGACATATGGCCAGTCCGCCCCTGAACATCGACTATTTTGGTTTTGGTTTCAATCATGTCATCAAAATAAAACCCTCTTTGAGATTTATCGTGATATTTTGCAGAATGATACTATACCGATACTCTTTCCACGATATCTATACTTTTGATGACATCAGGCCTATTAATGGCCGATGTCATGCATAGTAATGAGGCAGCAGCGCTCTACTGCTTTCAACAGGTTGTGTTCATATTCTATTTAAATTGGAAATGGTGCATAAAAATGTTTTTCAAAGAAATTCTAAAAAAGAAAATGTTTTCCCTGATCATTATTATTAAACCTGCCACATTATTCTTATGGCTGAAAGTCCTTTCTACTGACCACCATCACACAGGGCGACAGAGCGGGTCGTCTCATGATCGTAAGGTCGGGGGTTCGAATCCCACCTCCTGAAAGTGCACACTGTCGTTGTGTCCTTGGGCAAGACACTTCACCCACATTGCCCCCAGTGTCTGCGTACATTGGTGTATGAATGAGAGTTTGAATGGGTGAGTGGATCCTTTTTTATGTTTTGGAATATTGTCACCACTTTTGGACGCCTTTATGAGTTTTTGTTTCATGTGACTTGGCCCTGGAATCTGCATTCTGACAGTTACCATAGTTACCGGGATTTTCTGTTGCTCCACCTCAATGTTTAACTATAGGCTCTTAACAATGTTATGATGTCACATGAACGCAACCTATAGAGGCCAATATCAAGAACTCTGTCAGAATAGTCAATGGCAGCACTACAGTTCTAAGCACTATGACCAAACACTGCCACACTAATACAGCACGTTTAACGACAAATCAACGGAACCATTTAATGATAGGTCAGGGATGATTTATTCACCTATGTATTTAACCTGTTACCTGACCCGCACAGATCTCACACATATTTTTAGAAACTAGAAGGTCTTGGCTTTCGCATTAGGCATCACACTGGCATAAATGGCTGTACACTGCAAAAAGTAATTAACTAGACTAGTATAAACATCTCAGTTTGAGCATAATAATCCAATTTTTTGTTGTTTTGACTAGTTAAGATGTTGTTGGGCATTTGTCCTAGATTATTTCACTTGTTCTGAGATGTTTCTGACTTGTTTCGATACATTTCATCCTTATTTCAGGTCATTTTCTTTGCCAATGGGGTAAGAAAATTGTTCTTATCTCACTGGCAATATTACTTTCTTATTTCAAGCGAGATTTACATTAGAACTGGTAGGAAATGTCCTCAAACAGGAAAAGTAAACTTGGTCCGATCAGGAAAAGTGTCTAAATGAGCGAAAACCGCTCAAATCAAGATACATTTCCTCAATTCAAGTCATTTAAGCCAATGCTTGATATTCACTTTTTGCAGTGTGAGCTCTCCAGTCAATACGCTTTGAGATTTGGATGTACATTCTAGCTAACCCTAACCCTAAGGTGGCAATTAAGTGGTTAAGAAAAAGGTAAATCATGAATAATATACAGTATGGGAAAAAAACTGGTTAAAAATGTACTTGTCTTCCTTTAAAATCGTAGGTTATTTTTGTGCCGATCGACATATTGTAAGGTTATCGTGGGCCGTGTATTGTATCGAATCATGAGGTTCTCACCCAGAGTTGGCGGCACGGAGAAATCCATCATGTTTTAAGTTACAGACACCTTCTCCAAACGTCGTAGAGAAACTTCAACTGAGTCAAACCCAAACTCAGTCCAGTCTACGTTTTATGCTTCTTTACGTTGAATACTTCCTGGGCCGCCTTAGTCATCATGTACAAACCTTTGCCCTCCGAGTTTATACGGCTTTATTATAGTATCTTCAAACTAATTACAACTCTCTTCGAGGCAGGGCGATGTTGCTCATATTCACTTTACAATGTGGGAACGTGGATGGTATTTGACGTTTTCATTGTTCACAGCAGCGAGAGGCGCTTTGTTCTTGTGTTACACCTCCACATCAGCCACGCACTGAAGCCCCACTGTGATGCGTAATGGTCTCATGTGCCAATTAAAATCAGAACTATTGTTTAGCGAGAAATGTGCTTAGAGAGAAATGTGCTGAAGGGTT